>NW_027069624.1:685217-752474 GCF_002906115.3 Quercus suber | reverse complement strand
TTTTCATTTCAATAATCTGAAATTTATGGAGCACATATAAGTCTTATTGCAAGGTAAAGAAAACAAAAATTACATGTCAATTCAAACAGTTGACTAACTGATTTCCAATTGGGCAATCAATCACTATAAAAAGTAAAAAACCATCAAATTGTTAACCACAACCTCGGAGCAAAATTGACTTTAATAGTGCCCAAACTCAAAATGTTCATATCCCCCAACTAACGAAAGCTAGTGGGCTCTCTACCAACCCAAAAAAAAAAAAAAAACAGCAAGTGGACCGAGTTGTAAATCAACATGTCATTTAATTTTCATAAAACTAATTGTGCGTATGGATAGTGCTGAAAAGCACTATCTTGTATCTGCGTTTTTTTTTTTTTTTTTTTTTTTTTTTTTTTTTTTTTTTTTTTTTTTTTTTGGGGAGAAACGCGTTTTAGTAAAGTTAATATAATTCAAGTGAGTCTCATGTACTGTTTACGGAATTTACAAACCTTTTTTTTCATTACAACTTTCATTAAAAATTGGTCCGCGTTTTAGTAAAGTTAATATAATTCAAGTGAGTCTCATGTACTGTTTACGGAATTTACAAACCTTTTTTTTCATTACAACTTTCATTAAAAAATTGGTCCAATGGCTCTATTTACATATTTAAAAATTTTTACTACAGTGTTTTCAGTTTTTAGCAAAATAAGTAGTATCTAAACACACCCTAAAATATTCATAAGACATCATGTTATTAATTAGGAAGTTTAACTTTTGTCAATTTAGTCCATTGATTTTTTTTCCCAAAATAACCTATAGCTATAAGAGTTTTTTTATTTATTTTTTATTTTTTTATTTTAATTTAAAAATTTTATCAGTCAATTTAAAACATTCACAATACGTGCTACTTAATAAATATTGTTGTTTGATGAGTGTTATTTGAATAATAATAATAAATGTTTGATTGGTTTCATTTGCTAATAAATCTGGATAAAAGGATTATATTGACTCATTTTGATAAAATAAGTAACTTAATTGACAAAAATTACACCATAAGAAACTAATTTGAGAATTAGAATAAAACTAATAAAACTAAATAAAATTTTAGCCTAGTTTAATTAAAACAGACGTTGCACCTTGGATGGGATGGTAATTGCCTTTCTTAAATGATGTATCGTGGGTTTAACCGTTTAAGTCCTCTTCAAAGGTAATACCATGTACTTATCAACTATTAATAAAGATCTTATGTCTTGCTTTTAGTGTTCCATTTTATACTCCCCCAATTGTAATATGTTACGTATCTTTAGAAAATATTGGTTATTTTATTAGGAAAGTAAAAAGAATATTTATTAAACGCTGTGGGGGATAGAAGGTTCAGGCCCAAGTTAATGGGCCGAACACCCACAAGAAGACTGTTTGACATCTGAAGAGAGAGGAGCAGAGACTGCGAGGCCCAGGTGGATTGGAATCCCCTTTGGCAGGGGATCATCTCTGTCCGAGGGGGTGGCCCCTGTCCGAGGAGGACATCTCCTGTCCGAGGAGGATGTTTCTTCCTGATATGGTGCGGAAGATTGGAGTAAGGGAAAAGCCTGGTTGATCGTCCGAGGATCCCACATGATCAAGATAAGCTCAAAGCACACTCAAGAACGATAAGGATGAAGAAATATCTGAGGGGAAGGCTGCTGCCACCGTATTCAATGCATTGCAACAGCTTTTCTGGCCGCATTTATGTGGAGAAGACATCTGAACAGTACTTCATGACCTACCGCCACTCACACAGAGATGAAAAGCAGCTGCCTGACGTGACAGGTACTTGAGCACGTCCATGGATGGGGAGCACGTGGACGGTAGGGATGAGAGTGAGAGTGGCTATATAATAGAGGGAGAGGGTATGAAACGGGGCATGGAATGGAGGAGAAACTGATCAATAAATAATAAAAGAAGTGATAATCTTTTGCTGTGAATCCCTTGTCAACTCTAGTTCTTCAACCCATACTCTACAAATTAATTGTCTTTGAGTTTACGTAGAGAAATTAGACCCTACAAACGCCTTAGGTGTCAATTTTTTTATTTTGTTATTCATCTTTTTCCCTTTCTTATCAAAGTGAAAAGAAAAAAAAGTAATTTAAAGAATGACCACTAAAAAGTTTCACTAAATAATAATAATAATAATTATTATTATTATTTCATTGTAATTTGGAACTTTTTCAACCCACCAAGGATAGGTTAATTAAGAATTTTAATCTTAACTTGCCCAAATCAATTTGTGACGAATCCTAATACCAAATGTATAAATTTTTCACAATATTGATACTACTTTTATTATATACTTATTACAACATGTTACCTTAACAATTATGAAAAAGATGAAAAATTCTATGTCACTAAATTTATTGATATATGGGTTTTATTAACATATGTTAGCAAATTATTTTAAAAAACTTTTTAGGGAAAAATGAAAATGTAATAACTGATTTGACAACTTTTTCAATTTTACATAAAAAGTTTCCTAAAATGGATAGCTAATGTATGTCCTAAAAGCATATATTAACCGGACCCTTGATATATTAACTAGATGACCCAAAAGGTAGGATTACATACTATAGAAACAAGATCATCTCCATTTCAAAATGAAGGAAATATATTTCATAGTTATGATTTTATTTCTTAAATCTAACAATATATATAATGCTATATGTCACTCATTTGGGTAGTTTTAGTCATAATTCCCTCGATTTTTCTAAGATGTAAATCTCTCATTTCTTCAAGTAGTTCTATTTCTCTAGGGTTTCCAAGACATAAATCTCTCACTCATTTGGGTAGTCTCGGTCATAATTCCATTAGGTTTTCTAAGGCGCAAATCTCTAACACGTAAAATTCTAAATATCTGCATTAAAAAAAAAAGAAATTGTAAAAGTTAAAGATGTATTTTTTTTTTTTGGGTAAACTACGTTTTTGGTCCCTATCCTATATACCATATTTTAATTTGATCCATAATCTTTCAATTCTATCAATTTGATCCCTAATCTTTTAGTACACTGTCAATTTAGTCCCTACTATTATATTTTGGATGAAAATTGATGATACGTCTAATAGCCAAAATAAAAAATTAGCTTTCATTGATGTGGCAATAAACTAAAATTTTATTTTGACTGTTTGTCATGTCAGCAATTTTCATTCAAAATATAACGGTAGAAACTAAATTGACACGACACTGAAATGTTAGGGACTAAATTGACACAATTGAAAAGTTATGGACCAAATTGAAATATAGTATAAAGGATAGGGACTAAATATGTAATTTACCTTTTTTTTTTTTTTTTTTTTTGAGAAAGGTTGTATTTACTATTTACTATTTAGTATTTTAGGGGTAGCTTTTTTTTTTTTGGATAAAACTTACAACTTGATAACTATCATAAAAAAAATAGAACAACAACACCACCACTAAAAAGAAAAAAAAATGTGGATGCACATCTAGAGCCTTTCCTTAACAAAAACTAAAACAACAAAAAAACTAAAACAACAAAAATTTGAGTCTTTTACCGTAAAAGAAAAAAAAAATGGTAGTTGCTAAATTCTAAATATAAGCTCTTTTTAAAATTTTGATATGGATGTGTACATGGCTAAATTTTAGGATTAAATACAACTTGATAACTATCATAAATAAAAGAACAACAATGCCACCACTAAAAAGAAAAAAGAAAAAAAGTGTGGATTCACATCGGGAGGCTTCCTTAACCCAAAAAAATAAAAATTAAAAAATAAATTAAAAAATAAAAAAATTTGAGTCTTTTACCGTAAAAGAAAAAAATGTTAGTTTCTAAATTTTATATATAAATTCTTTTTACTTTTGTTACGGATGTGTAGTAAGTAGCTAAATGTTAATATTAGCTCCAGTGGGTAAGCAAATTCACTAGCTTACTAGAACTTGAACATGGCCTTACAAAAAGGCATGATTTTGTTTTAAGTGTGTCAAATGAGTGCAGAAATTTAATCTAATTTAACTAGAAATGAGTTTGGAAATAAAATAAACATTTTCTAAATTATATTTTGGTCACATTGATCATGGGGACAAACATCTTGCTGAGCACAAAATTGGCATTAAGCACAAGTTACTAAATGATCTTCACAATGTCATAATTTCATGCCCCACCTTTGGTAAATGATTTGACAAGCATCAATAGTACCGTAGACACAAAGAACCACTTAAGCCCTGAGGGTGGTAGGGCCCACACTCGTGTCGAATATTCTACCATCATAAGGGCTCCACTAAGAGTATGGTATAAAAGGAGGAAGGAAACCCAAATAAGGGATTGGAATGAAAATTGGGAGAAGGATACATGAGAGAAAAGTGAGAACACAATCTTGGGATCAAAGAAGTCTTGCTCGGATTTCAAATAGGGAAATCAGTTACTCAGCTGCTTGAAAGCCTTCTCGACTAGGCTTGATTCAAAGTAGCCTAATAGTAAAATAGAACTAGGGTGTTATCCATCATAGCGTAAATTGCGTCAGGGATCTCCCATTATGGACTAAACCTAACCAAGAATACAAATAAATTGGCGGCTTGAGCCCAATTAGCTTAGGGTTGTTAGGAAAATGCCAACACAATATATATATATATATATATTTATAACTATTATGGGTCAGATTAATGTATACCCTTATGGCACATATTTACCATCCATTTTAGAAATCCTTTTATAGGAAATTGAAAAAGATGACAAAAAAGTTGGTCACTTTTTTATTTTTCCATAAAAAGTTTCACAAAATGGTTTACATTGCACATGTTAGCATAGATTATATTCACAAAATATTTGTTCATAAATAATAATAACTAGTCACTATCCCATGCGATACATGGAAAAACTATTGAAAAATAAGATTTTTAAAATAAAATTTTATTAATTTTAGTTTATATTGAATATTTATTTATGGTAGTTTAAAAAATTATTTCAAATCTTCATTTCATTTTATTTTAGTTGGAATAACTTATATAATTAAATGAAATGCTTACAAATAAGAGATGACATTAATAATATACTATATATAGTTAGTGGTTATTCGAGATATCATTCAAATATGACAATTTTTTTGATTTTAAAAAAAAAGAACAATATTAATGTATTGAAACACAAAATACTATATTGTCCAATAGATATTACAACTTTAAAACTAAAACATGAGTTGTGATTTTTTAAATGGACTGGTGTAATAGCACAACTTTTAATAGAAAAAAATATATATGATTAAAAAAATTTTGGAGTAACACTGTAGTAAAAATGCTGAAAGGAAGCAAGAAATTCCACTGAAAAATGCTACAAATACATTTGGGTGTTTTTTTTTTTTTTTTTCCTTCATTGAGAGGTACATCACTGTTTAGTAGAGTCTTAATACTTGGGGGACGCTCCTCCATCGGAAAAAATGGGCTTCTGCCCTTTTCGGGCAAATTATATAGGGAAATGCCTCCCTTCCCAAACTAAATTGGAAAATGTCCCTCTTTTAAAACTTGATTTTTGATAAATCGAGTTAGAAAAAAAAAATTTTAAAGCCCTATAGTAGCATTTTAAGGAGCCTATAGTGACATTTTTTAACTCGATTTCAAAGAAATCGAGTTATAGGTAAAAAAAATGCCACTATAGGTCGATTTCATTGCCTATAACTTGATTTCATTGAAGTCGAGTTAAAAAAACGTCACTATAAGCTCCTTAAAAACGTCACTATAGGGCCTAACTCGATTTATCAAAAATCAAGTTTTAAAAGAGAGACATTTCCCAATATAATTTGCCTGAAAAAGGAAAAAGCCCATTTTGTCTCTCTTCCATCCAATACATCATTGTCTAGCAAACCAAGGCAGTTCTTTGCTTCACATGCTATATTCTCTATTGGTCCATTTGTTCAAGGAAAGCCATAAGAGAAAATATATTCCTAATAGAAGAACCAACTACAAAGTAGTCTAACATCATTAAGGAAGGATGTGGCCAATGCTCAGATTGGTAGGTCCAACTAAGTTTACTTCATCAACTAGACTTTTAAATTCACACTCTACCTCAACTGCTTGAAGCCCCAAATCCACAGAGGCCATGTATACCTTCAATAGGCTATCTAGACTGATTATTTCTCTAAGCTTCCATGTATTCCATAGCAAGTGTACAAGTAGTTTGCACCAAATCCACTACTAGCTTCAGAGTTTCATCCACATGCCTTTGGTTTCGATTTGACTGTAATAGCCAACCTCCACCGCAACTAATACAATCAATTGGATTGGTTAAAACAATATATCAAATCCTAGGAATATAAAAATACAAAACTTGATATTATGTATATGATACCATTGAAAATTTTAAATATCATTGCAGGCTTCCTAAATTCCACCCATCACAAAAGCCAAGGCTTACATCAAATTGGCCTTTGAAATCTTGATCTCCTTCATCCCTAGAACCTGGAAAATCAAATTTCTGGACTAATTGAAAATTTGTAAGTATTTCCAACTATCATCTAACAATGAAATTTATATATTTTCAAGAACAAAATGGAAAACAAAGACCAAACATTCTATGTAGCAAATTTGAAACCTATCACCAGGAAAAAGAATCAAACCTATTGGAAATTCATTAATTGTTTCCAATGCAAGTAATTGGTATGCTAAAAGTCTCATATTAATAACAAAAAAAAAAAACAAATAACCCATTTGAAATATAAGATCAAAGTTAAATCAAGATGATTAAATACCGAAACTTCCTCCCACTAAGGTGAAACATTCAGCCATAGCAACCCAAAACACCAAAAGTAGATCACCCACATGAACAATTGAAGTGGAGAGAGAGCAATATATAGAAAATAATAACAAAGTAAGTAGGTCTTCAATTGAAAGCGAATCTGAATTCTTACCTTGGGTTCAGATTTTGCTCATCAGAGAATCCTGCCTACAGTTGCAGATTCTTTGTATTTGAATGTCGAGTGAGCTTGAGAAGGAGAATCAGAATGGAGGACTTTGAAGTCTGAATGGGCCGTGGGTCTTTGTTTTGGAGTAAGGAGAAGGGTCTGCTTTTATGTATTGGGTTTTAAAAATATCAAATCAGATTTTGTGTTTTTTTATTTTTTATTTTCAGGTTTAGATATGTAATTCAGAATTTGTTTTTTATTTATTTAAATAATGTTGATGTAGCTAACACGTGCGATGCACAGAATAGTCTAACAAAAGTCAACTAAAATAATTTTAAAATGAAATCAAACATTAAAGGAAAATTAATCTACTCCGTAACAATTATTGCAAAAATGGTAAAAGAATGTAAAATATTTATTGAAAGCTTCCTCTATCCTACAAATGCTAATAAATAAACTCTACACGACCACAATAGAGTTAAAATATAAGAGCCAAAGGGAATAGATATCAAGAGAATACAATGACCAATAAAGAGAGAAGAATCTCGTAACAAACAGTTATTATCAAATAACAATTGTGCGTAAATATCTACACTATAACATTGGATATAGATATTATAACGACAACAACAAACAAAATCAACCACATCTCAGTGGAAAGTTCAATGTCACTTAGTTGCAAGCTCACAAACATGAAACAACTACCTTCATATCGTCTACGTTTACATGGAAAATTGGGTTTCAAGGCTTTGGCAACATCAATGCAATATTTTGAAAAACCCTGCCCTTGAGCTATGTGCTCCATATAAGCCTACCAATGATTATTTTTAAGAACAAAATTTTTAAACTCAAAAACTAAACACAATTATTTTACAAAACATACTATCCCTTTTCTATGACTTAATTTTTTCATAATATATCCCTCCTTAAAATAGACAATATTCAATGTTGTTCACCATTCAAATTTGTGTAGCTTGACTAATTTATATTTCAAAGTGCTATATCCAATCAAGAACCATAAATAAAAATTAGAGGGAGAAAGGGCAGTTTAAGTGCAAAAAAAAAAAAAAAAAAAAAACTCATGTCAATAGCAAGCATCACCTCCCAAAATTTTGCGCTCTTTTTTTTAGAAAAAAAAAATATCCATTTTCAATGCACTTCTCAAATGATTGGCTCAATCTAAAATACAAATCTAATGTACAATAATAAGCTTATAAATTGAGGATAGCTCCCACTGTTCAATTCGAAGATTCAACTTAAATCAATCAATTGGTAGTGTTAGGTTCTAAAGATTTAGGATTTTATGTATTTAGAACTCTAATTTGTATTGTTGGCAAACCATGATCAAAACAGGTTGTTTAGTCTTATTTAGGCTTGCTTAAAGTTGGGTCTTTCATGTAAAGTTGGAATCGAGGGGCTGCAGATGCATTTGTGTATTTCGGCCTGGCTCGATCGATCGAATCTCGGGCAGAATGTTTTTCTGCAGAATTTTCCAGCTCAGCCCTAACTCATTAAACGTTTTGGGTTTTCTGTTTTTACCCTAGGTATATAAATAAAAACCCTAACCACGTTTTTAGAGTTGCTCCAGTTGTATTGTTGCTCATACTTTGCTGTTTTGTGTAAATCTCTTATGAGATCTAGAGGAGCTTTCCTTTACACAAAGTTTAGGGTTTTCAAGGTAGAGATTACTTCAACATCTTGATGATCAACTCGGTTGCTACCATTAAAGCTTAAAGAATATCAAGCGTGGGTGCTTGTAGCTGATTGGAGAATCCAAGAAAGAAGGAGTCTGTGGATTCGGAGCTTGCACGTGGTCGTGTCAGTAAGTTCTACCAGTGGGTAGCATTAGGAAGTCAAGTGGGGAGCTTGTAAGTCCTTTTGTATGAACTTCAATTCTTTCATAGTGGATTCAGGTTTACCTTGAGGATAGCTAGGTCAAATCCTCCCCAGATTTTTACCGTGTGGTTTCCTAGGTGGTCATATCATTGTGTCTTTTATATTTCCTATGCCTTATACTTTTGATATGATTGTATGTTTGTGATAACCTAGAATTGCTTAAATTGACTAAGTTAATCACTTGGCTAATTAACTAGGTTAATCTTGTTGTTTTAAGGGGTCTAAAACCGTTCAGGTAGGACAACCCAAGAAAAATCAAAGAATTAACATTACTTGTATTATGACTTTGAGGAAAGAAAATATATTAATGAGTAGATAATCATGACGATGAGAGAATAAAACTTTATAGGAAAAAAATAATATGAATAAATTACTTGTGTATGCTTTGAAGCTACTACCATATCTATCAAAATTTTGAGGAGAAAAATATAATGAAATATATTAATAAAAAATAATATATAAATTTTATTATTGATGCAACGATTTCTCTAATGCTAAAGCGAAAAAATAATATTCACACTCTCAACAACTCAAAACATTTACTTAATATATTATATTGTCCATACCATCCAGCCACCACTTCCATTTTGGGTGATCATCTCTAACCACCCTCTGAAATTGTGTGGTTGCCTATGCTTCCTACCCAACACAAAATTATACTCCCCACCATTAAACAAAACTTCACAACTTCGTAGATAATGCTTGTCCCATTTAGAGATCTCAAACCAACCATTTTCATTATAGAAACAAAAATACACACTCAGTAGTTCCACCACTATAAACTATACAACAAACTGAGCTATAGCAAATCTTGGTAACATAAAATCTCATAAAGGATTTAAAAGTATATTCCAAGAGGAAAAAAAACAACAAATTGTTAATACAAATAGTTAGAGTCTACCTTTTAATTTGGAGTATATACATGTTTTCTTAAAGAATATAATCATTTAAAACTTGAAAGTAAGTTCAAAGAATAGGTGCAATACATAAAAGCTAGTCATTCATTTAAGTTGGAGGAAAAAAAAATCCATTTTGGTTCAATTGAAAAAGCATACAAAAAAAATGACAGCCATGTTTTTACATCACACAAAAAATGACTTTGAGAAAATAAGGCCAACAAATACATCTCACCCTGATTAAATCAACAACATAGCATCACATTCCCCACTTATCTTCCGCCTTACCACTCTCCATGTATTATGACTTCTAGAACAACAACAAAAAAATCATTCACAAATTTTATCAAACAGCTTGTATACGTGTAAGAAAAACAACTCTTAATGAAAAGAGACAATTTTAAAAAGAAAAGAGAGTACCATGTTGCAGCAACACCAGCATCAATATAACCAAGGGTTGTTTTTTCTCTCAAGGCTTGTGCAATCCTTTTATAGGAAATTGAAAAAGATAACAAAAAAGTTGATCACTTTTTTATTTTTCCATAAAAAGTTTCACAAAATGGTTTACATTGCACACGTTAGTAAAACTCATATATTATATTCACAGAGTATTTGTTCATAAATAATAATAATAATAATAACTAGTCGCTAACCCGTGCGATGCACAGGAAAGTTTTTAGTAACTATAAGATTTTGGTAAATCAAATGCTTTAAAATTTGAAAATCTTAAAGAAGTTACATTAGCACTCATCAATTTGTTTACAAAGCCAAGCTAAATAGATCTACAAAATACATTCTCATATCCTCTGTCATTTGCAAGGTGACAGAACTCTTTTCATTACGGTTTGCATCCTTCTATCCTTCAAAAGCTTTAAGAAGTGCCATGTGGTCACTGCAAAAGAATGTGTATAAGATTATACAAAATTTTGTCAGTATAATCAACATCCTAAAGCTAATATCCAATCCAAAATTTTCACATAGAAGCCCACAACTTTGATCTAAAAGTTATTTCAGAATAACAGAAACTAAAAGATAGAAGAAAAACAAAAGCTTTCTTCTCTAGTTTTTGACAAAATTAGGCCCATGTAAAGGTTCCTTTGCCTCATTCAGCTTGGAACAGTTTGGTAATCTACCATTAAGGCTGGAGAGCTTACAATTTAGAGACATCCTAACCAAAACCCACCTATGTATCTTCACAAAGAGGCTTGAAAGCTTGAGAAAAGCCCCAACTCCAGCAGCCTCAACACCTAAATTTTCTCCCTCAGTCCCTCTTCACCAGCAAAAGATAAACATAATAAATTTTTTTTTGTTTTCAATTAAGTCTTTCTAGGCCCTATACCAGCTCCCACTCGAAAATTTTCAAATTCACAAATAATAATAAAAATTTCCAACCAAATTCAAAATTATAAAATCTACGAGGCATTCAATAATCAAATAGAAAATAACGAACTAAATCAGAGTTTCCAACCAGTTATACAACTTCTTAATTGGATGCTTACATAATAATTCAGCCAAAATACTTTGTATTTCAAACAACTGGATGATTTCTCATGTAGTTCAGAAGATGGTTTTTGTCTTCAAGGATTGGGTGCATAATTACTTATAAAGAGGAATAGAAAAGAGAAATGAACTTGCCTTTAAAAGTCTTGACAGTCAAATATGTAGCTATTATGATAAAAGGGCCTGGATTTTCAGTAAAAAAGCTCTCCTCAACTTGATTTGCAACTGATCCCCAAAGTGTAAGCTTTATTTCATTTCCTCTGTTCAAATTTTTCAATGTTACAGTGTAAGTTCATATAATATAAGTGCATGTATTGGCTAATCAAAAATTAAAAAAAAAAAAGTGCATGTATTGAAAATAATTTTTTTTTTTTAAAAAGAAGACATACTCTATGGTCATGACATTTATGTTTCTCATCGACACATTTGATCCTTTGATGCAAGGTTGCTCAATTGGTCCAACACCAATCACATTTGCAATGATATCTAAGCATTCCAAAGATGTGGATGTAATTATTTTCATATATAACAATAATATAATGCATAATTATTAAAAAATTTAATATAACGCATAATATATATAGAGATACCTGATAGCTGGACATGTTTATTAACGCGTTCATGTATTTTATTGTAGTCAATGAATTCAAACTTATGAGGCGGTATATCAACATCAGTGTCCTTTATTTCCTTAATGCTAGTTTTCAATGTGAACATGATCTTGATGTCATTGTCTACTGGTCTATACAATGCATTGCCATCAACCACTTGAAAATAAGAGAGTTCATACAATTTTCCTTCTTGCAAAAGAGGCTTGAACTTTTTAGCAATATTATTTCGAATGATTGCATGTATTGAATTATTCTGCAAGTAAAGTGCATCAGTTTTATATAGATAGAGTTCATGGTATATATAATGATCGAACAATATTAAAAGCTATAGAAGAAAAACAAACCTGCTCATCGATTAAAATCATATCTAAACTAATAATATCATTATTTTTTGAGTTGATTGCATTCCACATCCTTGATATTCTGATCTTGACTTTCCAATTTTCTTTGTGGTTGTCTATACAAAGCTGATTAAGGAGAGAATATTGCATCATCTTGGATCCCTACCTCTTTAGATTAATAAATTTGAAAGTTTATAAAAATTCTATCTTTCATTTAGATACTTCATAGGATAAAACAAAACAAAGCAGTATAACAACGACACCAAAAAGTAATTAGCTTGTTAAAGATGGAAAATAGTATTTAGCTTGTATTCAATTATCTTATAGACATGAAATTTAACAAAACAGTAAGCATATACGAAGTGGCTAAATCAATTTGGAGGAGATAAACAGAAAAATAAACAATATATAAAATTATGTTACCTTTATTAGTTGGTTTCTTGAGTCAAAGATTCGTAAAAACTTCTTTATACACAATATTTTTTGTTTTAGACTTTTTTTCAGTCTCATCATTGATGATGAGGAATTTTAGTCCATTTCTGCTTGTAATTCTAGACACTGCAACGTACAATTGCCCATGACTAAAAATAGGTTTTGGCAAATACACTCCAACATGTTTCAATGATTGTCCCTAGCTTTTATTTATAGTCATTGCAAAGCACATTGAAATTGGAAATTGTCGTCTCTTTAAAACAAATGGCCATTTTGAATCACTTGGAGATAATGTTATTCTTGGAATGAACATACGTTTGCCTATATTAGTGCCAGTTATGATTTCTGCTTCTATCACCCATGTAGCCAATCTTGTTATAATGAGCCTTGTTCCATTACAAAGACCTTCATTTTGATTCAGGTTTCTAAGCAACATTATAGGCAAACCTATTTTTAATGTCAGTTTATGGTTTGGCAATCCTGGAAATCTCAATGTGTTCAAAAATTCAACAGTATACAGGAGATCTTGGTCAGGAACATTTGAAGAAGCCTTGCATATAGAATCTGAACTTAGATATTCATGAACTTCTCCATTTAAGGATGACACAATGTAGTCATTAAGTTCTTCTACAACTTCATTTGTAGGGGCAAGAATTGCCCTATCCTGTAGGTAACTTGGATCTGTGTATTTATTTTCCAAAACTGGATACGTGTTGTCAATAATATCTTGCATTGGATTCTCTGAAGGTTGGATAATCAAATCACTTGGAATTGAAATGTTGTAATCCCCATCTCCTTCTCCCAATTCACCATTACCTATTTTAAGAATCCACTCACTAAAGTCCTTTATAGATGATGTTTCTATTCCACTCATATTGTTCTGTAGAAGCCTCATATTTGTTTGGAGTTTAAAGACATGACAATCATTCCATAGATATGACTTGCTATTTGAGGATTGGACTATATCTTCTCGTCTTCCCTTTCTCACAACTGGAAGTATTTGTCGAAAATCACCCCCTAGAACTACAACTTTACCACCAAAAGGTTTTTCAGCATTTTGAGGATCTTCAATTTGTAGAATATCTCGTAACGTGCGGTCAACAGCTTCAAAACAATTCCTATGTGCCATCGGTGCTTCATCCCAAAGTATGATACTTGTTTTTGAGAGAAGTTCCGCTGCTTGTGTTCTTTGCTTTATGTCACAAGTAGACTCATCATTTACATTAATTGGGATATGAAATCTTGAGTGAGCAGTCCTTCCCCCAGGAAGCAACAAAGCAGCAATTCCTGAAGATGCAACAGCAAGAGCAATTTTTCCTTTTGATCTTATACCAGATAGGATGGTTCTATAAAGATACGTTTTACCCGTTCCACCATGTCCATAGACAAAAAACATTCCCCCTCTTTCAGTAGCAACAGCTTCCATTATAGAATTGTAGATTATTCTCTGTTCATTGTTTAGGCCAGAAATTAGGATCTCATGTTCTTTTTTCAAACTTGATACATCATACGACATTTCTTCTTGAATAAGTCTATTCCCATTCTTAATAAGATCCATATCTGGCTAGGGCATTTGTGGATAATCTCTAAGTGATCTTTCATATTGTTGGAGGATTTGTTCAATTTCATACAATCCATAATTTCTCAATTGGTCATCTGATAAGATTAGTTCTTGGAATTGGAGGATACGCCTTTGCCTATTTAGTATATCTTCTATAATTAGTTTCCAGTTGGATTCCCAAAGACTTAATGAATTAGCTACTTCACAGAACAATAGCATTGTAACAAATAGTTGATGCAATTGTTGCCCACTGGCCCAACTCGAAGCTTCAATTAGGGAATCATGCCATTCTTTGTCATCATCAAGAAGTCCAAGTGCATAACAGGCTTCCTTATAAGTTGGATAAGTAACATCGTTTATAGTCCTTAATTCTTCAAAGTTTCTTGGACCTTTGACAATGTTAAGCAACATTCTCAAATAAAACCTTTCACCACTTGAAGGATGTGCGTGATAAACTCTTCCAATACAGTATTTAGATTTCCTTCTCTACCATTGCTTGTCATTACTATGCCATACCCATTTTGTAGGAAATTCAGCATAAGTCAACTCTTGAGTATCTTCAAAAGCCTCGTTTGTTTTCATCCATTCTGTAAACTTTGTTTCTTCAATACCAGGTATATTTAAAACATTATCCAAGGTTGTATTTTCCGGATAAATGATGGGATGTTCGTCTTCCAAATGAAAATTTAATTTTTCAACAGGTGGATATCGAAACTGAATTGGAAATTCAAATATTCTCCAACATGCTTCAGAAGCTGAAATATATCTACAATCCAAGTATGCTTTTGTCTCATCAACAACAATGCTGGTCTCTTGTCCATCACTCCCAATATTTGGCAAATTCTCTTCTACAACAACTGTTGCTCTATCTGATCCCTTGTTTATATATTTAAACAAATACTTGATCGATCGAGATCTGTTACACCACTCTACATTCAAATGGGATTGGTACTTCACCAAAAGATCTACATTATAAGGTACAACATATCGGTTATCCAAAAGAATTCCGTTCTTCTCTATTGTTTTTCCATCATTTCTCCTTCTATATACTGGAAAACCTTCTTCATCAATTATTGTTTCTTCATAAAATCTTTTTGGAAAATGTTTTGTACATTTACCATTTATCATGCACGGTGATTTTGGTTTTGCAGATCCACATGGCCCATGCATCATAAATTGTTTTACAGCTTTATTAGCAACAGGATCCTCATCTGGATCTGGTATCTCAGCCATAATGATACCGTCAATGTCTGTTGGACTTGGACACTTATCCTTTGGATCCAAGAATAGAAGAATATGTGCATGTGGGAGTCCTCTTTTTTGGAATTCAATTGTATACACAATTGCAATAAATCTTCCAAAATGAGATTTATGCCTTAAATCATGTAATAGTTCATCCAATTTTATCTTAAAGACCCTTGATACAATATCTGGCCGATCCTCATATTTCAGGCCTTCTATAAATTCTAAGGAATGATTGATTTCTGGCCATTTTGGATTGCAAGTAAATGTAATAAATAAATCTGGGTAACCTGCCCATCTACATATCGCCATTGCATCTTGGTAATTTTGAACCATGTACCTTGGACTTCCAGTAAATGAGGATGGTAGGACTATTCGTTTGCCTACAGTAAGGGGATTTGTATCACCACGAAGAACGGCACCTTTCAAACCATAGTACAGCTCTGACCTCAATTTTTTTTTATTGAATCTAACCCATTGTAGTCTTTCTGCTTTGATAGAAGTGTATGCATCCACTATAAATTGTTGAAAAAGCCTTCTACCAAGCAACAGTGTCTTGCCCTCATGAAAGCGTTGTTGAAGCCTATAAGCATAGTATTCCCTCATTGTTATTGATTCCCTTTTTCTAGAATTGCTCCCATTCAAATTCCTATAAGGTATACCAAGCATATACCCATCCTCACCATACGGGAAAAGTAATGGATATTGCAATGCCATAAAGCTTGGATGAGTCCCATTTATGCGTTGCAATCCTAAACTTCGATTCTCAACAATAATATCTCTATCAGAACTTTCAATATTAAAATCTCCAACAATAAGAGTAGCTATCTCAGACATTACAGGTAAGTCATATTGCCTTTCACCAGAATTGCGACTTCGTATTAAACGAATTTTGACATTATGTACATCTGATTCATCAAATCTGTCCCTGACCATTCTAAAACATTTAACTAATTGGTTGCACTGGTCTAACATTTCCATCAACCCGGTAACAATATCTGGATCCACATAATTTCTATCATCTTCATGTATAACTACATCAATTCTATTTTTAACTTCATTATCAGTTTCATAAATATAAAGCTGTGCATACTTAGGTTTTTGGCCATGGACAAGAAGAAGTGATCCAATTCTATGATGAGTTTGACCATTTACACGAAACACATATGGACCAGAACCATTATTCATTGATCTATCAACATTACCCCCCAAAGAAGTGAAAGCAAAGAGAGAGTTGTAGATTCTTATCCCTAGTTGAAAGTTTATTGATCTCTGATCACTATTAATATTGAGTAAGTTTCCAAGAAAGGGTGGAGGTTCTTTCAATAGAGGGAGTTGAACTCTTCCTTCAGAATAGCACAAACTAAACTTTGGTTTTGCAGGCGTTTTTGACTTTACAATTCTCTCTTCATACCAAAGTTCAGCTCCACAATGTTCACATACTATTGTTGGAGGTCCTAAATCCAATGGTTCTGTAAATTTTCCTATGACAACAAAAACAAAAATTCACTTTTTCTTCCTAATTTTAGAACTTTTTTGGGAGAACTAAAAAATGTAGCACTTTCATTGTTTTCTGCTTTCATCATTAATGCTATATTGTCTACGTCGAATACTCCCTTGAAATGGCTCGTCATCTCTTGTTCTTGTTTGGCCTAGGTTACATACTAATTATTAGGTTACATACTAATTATGAGTTTTTTAAAGAAAAATATTTTTTAAATATCTCAATATCGTACCCCTTCTATTTCTCTTTTAAGATAAAATTAATCTTCGTCTCAATCTTGCATATTTAGCAGACTCCATGCTTGGGGAATAAACTAAAAGCAAAGCATTCACAAAATTTAAATTCATAAATATAACTATATAGCAAAAACATATATTACAAATTAACAGTTAGATGTTATAAAAAGGGGAGAAATTGAAGAAAAATATAGCATTCACATACTAACTTCAAAATTAAAAAAAAAAATAATAATAATTATTTGATAAAATACAAATTGTACATAGAAGTTATTAAAACGATTGAAATCTTGAGAGACTGGTAAATACCTGAATTTCCTCGTCTTGTAGTTGTATTACCAAATAAGCCAGATATCAAAATGCTAAATCCCTATCTGCAAAATAGTAAGAATCCAATTTTCAGCCAAGAATCATTAATAGAAGAGAAATAGTGCAAACTTAGTTGTCCATAATCAACAAATACATGCAATTACTGATATCTGATTTATAATCAAATACGCGTCAAATGACACCTGCCTCTCAGACCAAAGATAGAAAAACAAACTTAATCCAGTATACTACCACCCCATTACACTGTACACATATATACACCAACTTCTTCATCACATTGCACCATATTAAAAGGCCATTATTAAGAAAAAGAATCCAAATTTTACAATGTACACATATATACAACAACTTCTTCATAACATTGCACCATATTGAAAGACCATTATTAAGAAAAAGAATCCAAATTTGTGAACAGAACACTACAATATACTATGATATTAAAACTCCAAGCATAGAAGCAGATTTAAAAAAGCAACCATATATTTGCTGTAACTATTAAACATATATAAAGAAAATATAAATTATTATAAGAAACATTACACACAAATCTCTGCACTGAAATAGACATTAAACATGTAATATGATTTTAGCTAATACGAAATTCGCGGATGAAAGTTGTGTGAGATGTTTATAGATTGAAAGAAAAGAAGAAGAAAGTTGATGGTAAATTTTGAATAGAATAGAACTTCTATAAACTTATCATTAGCTCACACAGTATAGAGCACATAATTATATTCCTGACCAAATACTTGCACAAACTCCAACTATAAATCTTACAAACCTCAAAATTCATGAATATATTCTAACATAAAAATTGATAACTAAATATTTTAGTTTAAAAGAATTTTTGTTTTAAATTCAATACTTACAACGGAGGAAGGAGGATGTTCTGACATAAAAAGCAAACAAAAACCTACCCTTTAACCTACATAAACTTATTAACACAAAAAGGAATCATAAACATGCACATATTTTTGAAATCAAACTAAAGAATTAAAAAACATAGAATTAGACAAACTCATATGAAAAAAAAAAAAAAAAACACATACCAAGTTCTTTGTAGCTGTAGATTTAGATTCTAATATTTGTAAAACACCACCTTTGGCAGGTTTAGATTTTGATGGTTGTAGAGCAACTTCAATTATCTACAAAATCAAAAGGAAAACAAAAACAGAAAAACATGAAAAACCATCAAACAAATGAAAAGAGGAGTTATTAATAACATATTTCATAATTTAAATCAAAATTCAAATCTATAGAGATGCGTAATAAAAAAATCATAACCAAATACTTTCACAAAACTGAGCCAACAAAGAGTGACAATCCACTCAATAAGATAATTACATTCACTTCAAAAAATATTGTACAAACCCTCAATAAGATAATTACATTCACTTCAATGGACAGTATATCAAACAAAAGCAATTTTGACTGCCACCTAATTTGATATGGCACATATTTTTCAGTTACAATAATCTATAGTCCACACTACCACATTTGTCACCCACGGATTCACATACTAAAATAATAACCTAATCTTTAAAACCTCAATAGTTCTTTTTTTTTTTTTTCTCGGAAATAGATTGATCATAGTTGATTTCTTTAGGTTTTAACAATTATGCATAAAAGCTATAAGATAATTACATTCACTTCGATGGACAGTATATCAAATCTATAGTCCACACTACCACATTTGTCACCCACGGATTCACATACTAAAATAATAAACTAATCTTTAAAACCTCAATAGTTCTTTTTTTTTTTTCTCGGAAATAGATTGATCATAGTTGATTTCTTTAGGTTTTAACAATTATGCATAAAAGCTACAAGATAATTACATTCACTTCGATGGACAGTATATCAAACAAAAGCAATTTTGACTGCCACCTAATTTGATATGGCACATATTTTTCAGTTACAATAATCTATAGTCCACACTACCACATCTGTCATCCACGGACTCACATACTAAAATAATAACATAATCTTTAAAACCTCAATAGTTCTTTTTTTTTTTTTTTTTTCTCGGAAATAGATTGATCATAGTTGATTTCTTTAGGTTTTAACAATTATGCATAAAAGCTAAGAAATTCAAACTGATATAACTACACTAAAATTTGAAACAGTCAAAACATAAACCTGTCAGTTACAATAATCTATAGTCCACACTACCACATCTGTCATCCACGGACTCATAAAATGTAATGACTTGAAAGCACAAACTCAATTACAGATACAAAAGAAACACAGCTAAAACAGTACATATTAAAATAACTACACTAAAATTTGAGTTTCATGAGTTCTTTACAATTCAAATTGAGAGAACACTAATACCATACCTTAACCCTAATTCGAATGGAGGCAAAGAACGAAGAGAACTAATAAGAATCGAACTATTTATAAGATAATAGTTAGAGTCCTAATACTGATAGAGTTCGGATTCAAAAAAATAAATAATATTAGAGTTCTAATTAAATTTGTTTATTAGTTACCTTTGGGCTGGTCTTGACGGGCTGGGTTGGGTGTTGATGGGCCATGGTCTAGATGAGACCCACGGCAAATGGGGCGCCGGTTTTGTTCTGAGGAAGAGTGGAAACTGAGTGAGGTGGATATGGGCAAATCGGTGGTTGGTGGTCTGAGGAACTTGATATCAGAAATCGGTGGTCTGAGGAACTTGATATCGGTGGTCTGAGGAACATCGATCGTTTGAAGAAGGTGTCTGTTGGGTCTTTAGATGCGATGGTGGGTATGGTGGGTACCATTGTGAAAGGGAAAGGCAGAGAGGATTGGGATGCCGTGGTCGGTGGTCTGAAGAAGGTTTCTGTTGGGTCTTTAGATGCGATGGTGGGTACCATTGTGAAAGGGAAAGGCAGAGGATCGGGAAAGGCAGAGGCATCGTGAAAAGCATCGTGGAATGAACATATGGTTTATTGAGTTTTTTGGGTTTATTACATTTTTTTTGCTGGTTTTATTTTTTTAATATTGTGTGTTTTTTTTAATATTATGCTGATGTGGAAAATTGTGGAAGTTTCAAAAGTTTCGGTTTTATATATATATATATATGTATGTATATAGATGATGAACATTAATTTTTATGTAAAGAGCATGGGGAGTTTTATCATTTTAAGTGTTATGTGATATGAGAGGCTTACCAGATGTTACATATTGCACACTGACCTGTCAGAGTTCAGGGAATTGGGGAAGACATGCCAAGCAATATGTTTTCCTTTATCAACTTTAAACCGCTAGAGCTTTACTGAACATATTTCTTGGCCCTCCAAACCACGACTCGTAAAATTCTCCCGATGAGACTCATGAGCTTGGATCATGAGCTGAGAATGAGATGTTGTGCCATGAGCTTGAACTGGGCTTTGATGAGATAATATCTCCATGGGTTTTGGACCATCAGCTTCTGCGTCATTTTGTGAATAAGGGCTCTTTTGGGCTTTAAGAGAGATTTTTCCAAAATCCATAATTTGTTGATGTGGTGTGAGTTGCCAATGAAATAAATTCCATGTGGTGTGAAAATCTGTCCTCAACATTATTTAAGGGTCTCTTGATCCTCAAAATAAGATTTTTTTTTTTTTTTTTCAAAACCACAGTCATGCACAAAACCCACATATAATAACCAAATACATCGAAAGTCCAATGTACTATATCTAATCAACCCAGATCATTACAAGACAAAAATTAACATATGAAAATAAGGATATTGTAAAAGGTACTAAAAGAGCATGACCTTGGCACCGAATTCTTCTGTTGAAAGCCAGGAACCCATTTTTCAACAAGGCAGCCAAAGCAGGGGCAGTAGCTGAACCAGTGTAGAAGCTAATAATGGAAGTAACTGTATAAACAAGGAAAAAAAAAAACATAAGCTGCATTCAAAGACATTTCAAGTAGATACATAACATTAAAATTTCCATCTCACACCCTTTTCAGGACAATTGGACATTTCAACAAGGCAGCCAATTGCACATAATTTTGTAGATCGTAAGAAAAATGCTTGCATCATGAACTGAAGTAGAGATGCGAATTAAAGAAAACAAGTTTTTTTGGCGCTTATAAATTAGTATTGTAGTTCTAAGGATGCAATTTCTTATTTTGCAGAGATTGAATACAATTCCACAACAAAGAACGACTTTGATATTCAATTTAATTCCTAATAATCAAGTAAGGAAAGAGGAAGGTTTATAAAAACAAAAAACCTCAGAAATTCTTAAGAGTTATGAGAGTCATATCAAGAACTAGACAACATAAGTCACCAAAAAAAAAAAAATAAAAAAAAAAAAATATATATATATATATATAGCTATATGTTTTGTTCTAGTAGCTCAACTATTGTATTGACAATGTTACTAACACACCACATTGTAAGCATTCACAACACCAAAACACAACTGTAACAGATATAAAATACTCAAAACAAATTTTTTTTTTTTAATCTCATTCCAAGCAATAAAGTGAGATCTAAGAGGGATATAGCAAGAACAACTTCACACACAAAAAAAGAAAAAAGAAAAAAAAGGCATACCTGATCAGTTGGGATACTCACCCTTTAGTGCATAAGACATACCTAATGATCTATAAACAACATGAACTCTCTCTAGATCAGAATGCCGTTTCCTTCAACTTGCCAAATTTTCTGCAATTCTGACACTGTCGTCCCGATGGCCTTTACTGACACCCTCCTTTGATTTTGCGTTGTGACTTCTGGCATCCCTGCTGCTCCAAGAAGGTATGTGTTGTTTGTTCTACATCAGTCTCCCCCACTTGGAAAGAACTCGACCTCGAGTTCCCACTATTTGGCTCATCAAGAGGGTGGTAATCATACAAGTCAGCAACATTGAAGATGTTCAAGTCTAGCGGAAGAGCAACCACATAGGCATTGTTGTTGATCTTCTTAGTAATCTGAAATGGCTCATACTTCTTATCCTTCAATTTATTGTAAGTACCAGTAGGAAACTACTCCTTCCAAAGGTAGACCAGTACCAAATCTCCAACATTGAAGATCTTTTCACGCCTCTTCTTATCAGTAGCTTCCTTGTATTTGACATTTGAAGCTTCAAGTTTCTGCCAAACTTCTTCTTGCACTACCTGACTGCGGTCAGTCATATCTTCTGCTACTTGGCTCCTTCTTGGAAGCTCAGGTAAGGGTACCAAATCCAAAGTATATTTTGGTAGCACGCAATAGACAATGGAAAAAGGGGACTTACCCGTGCTCCTACTAATAGTGCTGTTGTAAGCAAATTTGGCTTAAGATAAGACAAGATCCCACAACTTGGGCTTCTCTCCAGAAATGAACCGGATTAGATTACCTAAGGTTTGGTTGACAACCTCTATCTAGCCATTGGTGTGAGGATGACTAGTGCTGCTGTAATTAAGGGATGTATCAAACCATCTCCATAGAGTCCTCCAAAAGTGACTGGGGAACCTTGTATCACGGTCAGAGGTAATGGATTTGGGCACTCCATGCAAACACACTACTTCTTTAAAGAACAGATTGGCTACTTGAGCATCAGAGGTTTTTCTACAGGCTATGAAATGAGACATCTTCGAATACCTGTCAACTACAACAAAAATAGAATCTATACCTCGCTGGGTTCGAAGAAGACCTAGCGTAAAATCCATGGACAGATCCTCCCAAGGTGCTTGAGGAATCAGTAGTGGCATGTACAGACCAATGTTTTTAGACTACCCCTTAACTATCTGGCATATAGGGCACTTCCTCACATGATTGCGCACATCTTGTTTGAGTTGGGGCAAATAATACTGCTCCTATTGTCTTGTCTCACCCCATATGACCATCCAAACCTCTGCCATGCAACTCCCTAACAACTTGCTTCCTTAAAGAACTTTGAGGAATACATAGTTGATCCACTCGCAAGAGAAAACCATCTTGCAGATGCATGTCATCCACAACAATGTAAGTCTGCTGACATTGACTCCAAAACTTTCCAAAATCCTCATCTTCCTCATATAGCTCCTTTAGATAATTAAACCCAATAACTTACGTTTGTAGTGTAACCAGCAAAGAAGCTCATCGACTAAGTGCATCTACTACCTTTTTAGTAACACCAGACTTGTTCTTTATGGAGAATAAAAAACATTGTATGTATGCAACTCACCTGGCATGCATTCTATTGATGGCAGTTTGACTATTGATAAATTGCAAAGCCTAGTGATCTGTAAACAATATGAACTCCCTCTAAATTAGAATGCCGTTTCCCCTTAACGTGCCAAATTTCATACAATTCCGACACTGTTGCTCCGATGGCCTCTACTGGCACCTCCCTTTGATTTTACGTTGTGATTTTCGGCACCCTTGCTGCTCCAGAAAAACATGTGCTGTCAATTCTACGTAAGTTTTCTACTCAATTTCTTCCATACAACATTGATCTTAGATCTAAATGTATAATTATGTGCTTACTTGACATAGTGGTTTAAAACTGCACTATTCCAAATTAAAAATTTTTAAGGTCTCACTATTTTCTTTCTAACCACAGCAGCTTCGAATATTGCATTTTCAAGAAACTTAAAAATATGCACATTTTCAACTTACAATATTTTTTTTCAAAAGAAAATATATATATTTGGCATTTGGAGGATTAGAGATGATACTATAATACTTTTAGAAGTAAATAACAGCTGCATTTTGTGTGGTTAGGAATTAGATATATATCTTTATTGTGTTTTTCTTTTATGAATGCAGTTTCCCTTTAGTTTTTATTGTTTTTATATTTTTTTTTCTTAAATTAACTTGTATATGTTTAGATATGTAAAGTCACATTTATTGTTTAAATTATTTAAATTAAACAAATCTATATATGTTTCAAAAGTTTTAAAACTATTATTATACTCTAATGGTGTAATTTCTAATTTATTCAGAAAAAGATAGAAGGTCGTATTTAATGCATAAATCTTCTACTTCTGCAAGGTCTCGGAGAAATGATTAGTAGGCCGTCCAAAATTTTATTTTTGGAAAGGATAATTCTTTAGATTCAAACCCAAGAGCTTTCTAATTTATTTAAAGATTAACATAACGTAAATTTTTGTTAGATATAACATAAAATATATTAAATCATGTTAAAAATATATAGGTTATTTTTATATTTAATATTTAAAGAAATTTAAGCACATATATTGCTTGTATATCAAATACGCTAGCATTAGTAAATAGTGGTAAAAATGTTTTTTTTTTTTTTTTGAAATTAACTGGTTTGTGCTCATGCACAGCTTCGTTCAATTTGAGTTATAACACTAGTTTTTTTTTATACAAGATATAATTTTTACTATAATCTAATTTAAGTGTATATGTGTGTGAAACTCCCTTTTGGAAACTTGCATTCCAGCCTTGGTCCTCCACACCCCACAAACATTTATACTTGTAGAGTTATAACACAAGTTAAATCTTTACAAAATTGTGTACACTTAATTAATTCTTGTGGTATATCAATAGGTTCAAATTAAGTTTCTAAATTTTTCAAGCTACAGTTTCAATCCGTCACACTCAATATTTCGTGTATCACATTTAACTCTATTGTCTAAAACACGAATGGCAGTTCTAATTTTTTTTAATGAAAAAGATAACCGTGAATAACAACTAACAAGTACAAGAACCATTTTTCCTCATTCTTGATGCAAGAGATAAAAACATAAGCAGTTTTATTACAAAAGTTTATACGAAACTTGCTATGTAAGCAAAGACTATTTCACGTGTATCACATTTTTAGTTTTTATTTTTTGAAGCACAACACGTGTGCAGTGGGTAATTAATCTGATTGAATCTCCAGGTTTAACCAGTATACCTAGTTAAAATCTTTAAATAATCTAACTATAATTCAATACCTTTACCCCAAATAGATATATTCTCAGATAAGTACCATTAAGTGATAAACAAGTTTCAATTTATTTTTTAATTTTTACACATATCTTGTAGATTTTATTCCTAGCTTGTTATGTTTATTCGTCATTATGTTATATTTGCTTTAGGAAAGTTTCTATATTCAAATAAGAGCAACAGTCGTAAATTTCTGAAGCTAAAGTTTCCACGTAGTAAATACAAGGTAGGAAAGCAGACTTAGAATATTCAATTGCCTTCTTTGCTGCAAACTTGCTATGGCCAGAATTTCCGGAAGAGAAGCCGGTGAAACAAGCAGCAGCGTCACCGAGGACACTGAGACAAACAGCATTTCAAGCGAAACCACTACCCTGGAGGCAAAGATTAAAACAGTAATGGAGGCAAGAAAAATGTGACACTATCCTCAGCACCAAAGATACAAAAGGTTATATTCTTGCTGCGAGATAACAAGGATTTCTTCCAGAAGCACTATGAGCCAAAAACAGTATCACTTGGTCCTATCCATCATGGTAATGAGAAGTGCAAGCTAGGAGAGAAGTACAAGCTTGTGCTGACATATGAATTCGTTGGAGGTAGCGAAGAGAGGATAAACGATTTGTTCAAGAAAATTAAAGAGAAGATCAAGGAGCTGAAGGAGTGCTTCGAGGAGGAAGTGATCAAAAGCTACGATGATGAGGACCTCATTTGGTTGTTGTTGGTGGACGGCTGTGCAACACTACAATACATATACTGCGCAGCTAACAACAGGTTCGAAGATTTGAATATGAAAACCGACAGCGTAACCTTTACACAACAAGATTTGTTTTTGCTTGAGAATCAGCTTCCTTATCGTCTGCTCAAATGGTTGATGATCTGGATTCAGAAAGAAGCTGAGTTGCAGAAATCGATTCACACTTACATCGGTTGGCATGCCACACTATCACTACCAGAGGATCATTCATCAATTGTCCGCCGTTCGTGGCAAAGTTCGTTATCATGGCGTCTCTCGCAAAAACCAAAGCCGCAGCAAGCAGAAAACAAGAAAGAACAAAGCCTTGATTCAGAGGAAAAGGGACAAGTGAATCAGAATCACTCATCAATTTTCTGCAGCCCACGCCTAAGTTTATTATCATGGTGTCACTCGCGAAGATCAAAGCCGCAACAAGTAGGAAGTGAGAAAGATCAGGAAAGCCGTCCCTCAAAGGAGAAGCATGGGGATGTAGATGCCATCCATCTTCTCGATCTTCTGAGGACACGTCTCTTGGATAAAAATCAACAAATCAAGCATAAGAAACGAAATGGGAATGGCCAAATAACTTGGCCATCCTATCGCAATGTTCAGGAGCTCCTAGCAGCAGGTATTCATGTGGAACGTAGTAAAAAGGAAAATAGTTGCTTGAGTGACATATATTTTACGACACTTGGTTGTTTGGGATTCCTTTGGCTTCCTCCAATAACTTGGATGACTCAACAAGGCCAATGTTCTTGAACTTGATAGCCTATGTGTCTAGATTTCCCAAATGACTTTGCGATCACCTCTTACATATCCTTCCTCGATTCACTAATCGATGAACCCAACGATGTAAAGATGCTAAGGAAAGCAGGAATACTCTATAATTGCCTTGGCAGTGATGAAGAAGTGGCTAGACTCTTCAATGAGATAGGTACCGATTTGGTGCCTAACAGCGAAATATATAGGGATGTCGGAGTTCAAATTCAGAAGCACCAAAAAACCTTGCCGAGTTGGATGTTTCGATTTTACAATGACCATTTCGCAGGCACCTGGTCGATTGCAGGGTTTTTGGGCGCAGTATTAGCACTCAGCTTAAGTGGCATACAGGCTTGGTTCACAGTTAACCCAGCTTTAGAAAGGCACAGCTAGCTCAATCGATTGCTTCTCAGGAGGTAACTTTCAGTAGCATCTTAATGATAAACAGTTTCTGAAATTTTATTTTGTGATCCTGCTGCATGCGTTTCCAAGTAAATGGCACCAGAGGAATAGTCTCTGCCTAAGGCACATCCAGAGCCCTGTCACGCCCTATTTCGTACTTTTATCCCGCGAGTTTAAATAAAGGAAACGTGTGTAATTTCTTAATTTATATATATATTTATCAAAAAGTTGAAGCGTAGTATTTATTATTATTAGACTTTTATTGATCCATTTCATCAACTATGTCATTAGCCAGATTACTAGTATTTTTCATATTTATTTATTTATTTACGATATTAAATATATTGACTTTACAAATTTATCTTTGATAGTTTTAACTTTACATATTTATTTACTTTAATTTGATGTTATAACTAAATAATAAATCAATGCAAAATGAATACAAAAGTGTTGTCTATATACATTCCTCTTAACCAATTTTAACTTTAAATATTATTTTGCCCATTTATTTTCCTTTATTTTGACTTTTCTTATTCCCATTTTCTTACTAGAAATTTGTCACTATCTTCTATTTTATGCATATTTTTCTCGTACAAAAAAAATAAAATGTTATTTCCCTTTCTCTCTCTCAATTTTTTTTTAAAAAAATTTTTCATGCATCTCTACCTTAGATTGATGAATATTTGTATTTTTTAAACTCTACTTTTAGTTTTTTTATAATTGAAAAATGAAATCAACAAGTAATAAAAAAAAATTATAAAAAGATATTCACATGTCTTGCTTAATAATTGATGGTAGAAAAGATACAACCTGATAACTGCCTGTAGGAGGACCTCCTACTAAAGCTTTGTAACCCTAATTGACATATTATTCACTAATTCATATGTGTTCCTTGATGCAAGTATTTTTTTATCATTTTATTTACAACAATAAATACTTTTTGTGGGGCCTATGAGCCTCACAGCCTCGGCCCATCACGAAATAGGCCCAAGGCCCAGGCCGAGGAGCATATGCCATTTTTTGTTGGTGTTGTTAGGCTAACTTGGGGGAAGCCTCTTTTCCCAATCCACACCGAGGACCACCTCATCCTCGGCCTGACGAGGGGGATTTTAGAGAGAGAGACTAACCCCAAAGTAAGCTGTCATTCTCACATTTAATGCATTCAACTAACTCCCCCTGGCCGCATTAATGGGGAGGTAACCCCTTGGCAGGATAACGTTGATCAGAGTGAATCACTTGAGTACCGATAAGGCCTCTGATGGGACGGATGGCCAGATAAGAAGGCAAATAGATGATCAACAGATGGAGAGAGAGGATAGGAAGATGAAAACTATAAAAGAAAAGTTAGTAAAGTAAACAGGAGGGAGAAGGGGGGAGGGAGAACAATAAGGCCTCCTCGGCCACAGGCCGAGGAGCATCTCCCCCCTTGAAAGAGAAACTCTTAGCACTTTTCTTAGTGGCAAGATAATTCATGCTTGGTGATCGACGGCCAGCACCTAAACCTTTCACCCCACTCTCTATAAATTTATTGTTTGGGCTTATTGGGCTGAAAACCCATCACTCAGGGTCAATCCAATAAAAAAAAAAAAAAAAAAAAAAACTATCAAATTCATAGTTTTTACTAGTTGAACCACCAATTTTCCAATCTTTACTAGATTGCATTAAGGTCTAGATGTCGGTTGAACCAACCAGTCTAATCCAAATTTTGAATCCATGGTTTAGAGTAAATATTTTTATTCTGAATTTATTTATTTAAAACAAAAAAACTAAAATAGTAAGTAGTTTCCCCTATAATTAATTAATTAATTAATTGGAGTATCACCATTGGCGGTGGTAAAATAGGTATTAGCTATTTTGCCACCTCAAACTCCAATTAAAGTGTCAACATTGATGGAGCCAAATGCAAAATATGTTGCCTTCTTGTTACAGTGATTTACCATGACTAGCAGTTCAAGGTGGTATTAAAAAAAATAAAAATTATTACTTTATCACTTTTTGGGTTTGGTGGCAGCGAGAAAGAGGAAGTGAGAAAGAAATTTATAAAAAAAAGTTATTAGTGTTTGATTGATAGTAAAAATAGCATCATTGACACAGGGTGTGTTGTGAAATTATATATTAAAATAGATAAATTAACTTTTTGAAGTGTTAAATGCTAAAATTTTTACCTACATTGATGTGGATGGTGTAAGTGGGAATCTTTAAAGATACTTTAGCACTTCAATGTGGTTTTGTTGTTTAGAGCTAAAATTGATTTTGAGTTGATATTAATGTGCCTATGTTCATTTCAAAACCTAAAACGTAGGTTGGATCAATAAGAACAAAAGAGCCCTATGTTAAAAAATAAAAAAAGAAAAAAATAAATGTTAGTAACATATCAATAAAACGAACAACCAAATAGGATAAAATTATATAGAAAAATATTATTGATAAGAACAAACAAGCTGTTTGTTCTTACCAAAAAAAAAAAAAAAATTTGCAATTTGGTGCAATCATTCTGCGCAACCATAACTTCTAGGCTGAACTTTTATTATATAGTATATGTTATATAATAGATCCAATATGTCACAAATTTATGATTCTAAATTGCATTTGATTCACTTGAAAATATTTTTCGACCATACAATACTTTCAATTGAAAACATTTTTTGGAAAATAAATTATTCTCAAGTTTTTAGTTGTGCTCTTGAAAATGCTTTGGAAAACATATTTTCTATTTATTTTCCTCATTTTTTTAGCACTCAAACAAATATATAATAACAAATTACATCCCAAAAAATCCAAAATAATTTTCTTGAGAGAGAGAGAGAGTTGCAATGCTTCAGCAAACTAAGGTTGGCGAACCATCTTCGACATGAGAGATATCGAGACCAAAGAGCCACCGCAACACTTTGAGGCTAACAATCATTGATTTGATGTCACTAATCTACTTAGGTTGTATTCTAGTTGGTCAATAATGGAAGTTTTTTAGGTTGTGGAATGGGGTATGTGGGTTGGGTTGACAGTGGTAGGGAGTGGTAGTGGCAATGATTGGGAGAAGGGGTGTGCTTATTTGGTGATGGAATTGCAAAAGTGGGAGGGCAGAGGCCATCTCCTACTTTTGGGGGGGGGTGGGGGGTGTGTGTGGGGGGTGTCGTGGGTGGGTAGGGGAGGGGGTGGGTCAGTGATGGTTTGAGGTGGCAGGAGTGATAATTGAGAGGAGCGTGATGGTTATAATTTGCAAGAAAGAAAGGGGAGGACTCATGTTCGAGAGCTTTAGGGTGTAAATTGTTTTACACCTCTTAAGAGGAGCGCGGACCATTTTATGCCTCATCAACCAAAATTTTACGGTTAACCTGAAAATATTTTGAAGTTGCCAGGATTGTCAATTGCACCAAACATCCAAAATTGAGGAAAATATTTTCAAGTTCACAAGAGTTAGTATGTAAATTCATGCTCATTAGAAATTTGAGCACACTACGTACCTAATGTGTGACTAAAACACGACATTCGTGAAATGTAAAATTAGTAAACCTTGGGAGTCGTTTGTGGGGGGTGTCGTGGGTGGGTAGGGGAGGGGGTGGGTCAGCGATGGTTTGAGGTGGCAGGAGTGATAATTGAGAGGAGCGTGATGGTTATAATTTGCAAGAAAGAAAGGGGAGGACTCATGTTCGAGAGCTTTAGGGTGTAAATTGTTTTACACCTCTTAAGAGGAGCGCAGACCATTTTATGCCTCATCAACCAAAATTTTACGGTTAACCTGAAAATATTTTGAAGTTGCCAGGATTGTCAATCGCACCAAACATCCAAAATTGAGGAAAATATTTTCAAGTTCACAAGAGTTAGTACGTAAATTCATGCTCATTAGAAATTTGAGCACACTACGTACCTAATGTGTTGACTAAAACACGACATTCGTGAAATGTAAAATTAGTAAACCTTGCGAGTCGTTTGTGGGGGGTGTCGTGGGTGGGTAGGGGAGGGGGTGGGTCAGCGATGGTTTGAGGTGGTAGGAGAATAGCTTGCCATCTAGCAAAAATATGTTTTGAAGCAATATTTTCAACATCTTTCTCAATAACATATTTAGCACTTTTGCAATCAATACGTAGCAAAAATATTTGGTTTAACAAATCACTTTGAAATTTTGAAATACATAGTACTATAGATAAAATCTCCTTTTTAATAGTACTATAATTTAACTGTGCATTATTCCATATTCCAGAATAGAAACGGACAATTTGTTTAGGTGACTCTGGAGAAACTCTTTGTTTTAAAATACCACCATAACCAATATCAGAGGCATCNCTTCTGGCATGCTTGGCACGTGTGCAACGTCTAGCGACTTGCAAGCTGCGAGCCACCTGCAAGATCCAGTCGCGAGTCTCTGTTCCTTTGCACAATTTTGAGCATTTCTTCACACTCTCTCACTCACTCTCCCTACAAGATTCCCACCTAAATATATGGATACTAAATGCTAAAATACAAGAAAAATTTAACACGGAATAAACCCAACAAGATGGTTGATTAAATTCAACCTTACACTTATCTCAACTCTTGTATATATTAGGTTTTAATTGGAGAATTTCTTGACAATATAACTGTCAAATGAAATTGCAATGCATTCATTTGTATAAAAAGCAACATAAGAAAAGCAATGTGTGAAGATTTTGATTATCATTCCATCACCATTCCAACGATTGCTATCTCAAAGTTCAGCTGCCTTGCAAAGACTCATTAGTAAAATTATTTTGTTCAATAAGACTAATAATAGGTGTTTTATCATCAGCAATTTTGAAAGGAGTAGCTTAAACATCAATTTTGTCAACAGTTACTAAAATAGTATCAAGAGGTGGATGACTAGACCTAACAATGGTTTTGTCATCTTTAACAAAATTTGATTTCTTTATCACGTTCAAATGTATCATTTTCTTGTTGAACATGATGGCATTACTACTGACCATTTTGGTCAAAAAGTAAAATTCAAATTTGTTTCAAAATCTGAGATTGATACTGATAATGCTTCCAATCTGCTTTATGCTAAGAAAATCAAACTGTTTCAAACAAAAGTTCGTTTCCTTGGCTATGACATCTCTGAAGGACAAATTCGTCCTATTGATAGAGCCATTCAATTTGCTGATAAATTTCCTGATGTTATCACTGATAAAACTCAACTCCAAAGATTTCTTGGGTCATTAAATTATGTTGCTGATTTCTACAAAGATATAAGAAAACAATGTAAACCTCTCTTTGATCGGTTAAAGAGCAATCCTTCACCTTGGTTGATGTTCATACTTCTCTTGTTAAACAAATCAAGTCTCATGTTAAGGCACTCCATGTCTTGGTATTCCAACTGTTGATGCTTTCAAAATTGTTGAAACTATACATCCTTGAGAGGTTTTTGACCAAATCCTTATCTCACTATGCTCACTTTTGGTGCTAAGGGAAGCAGTTTGGAAGGGACTAATGATTATTGGTTGATGTTATGGTTTATAGCGGAATCCGGTAAGTTAGAAAAGAAAAAGGTTTGGCATAATCTCGTTAGAGCAAGAAGTTTGGAAAGTTTAGATACCTAGGTAGATTAAGGTTGGAAGGTCTATTGTTGTTCATATATCTCAACTACATTTTCTAGTAAATTATTAACCGCTTGGACGACGGCGGAGAGGTTTTACGCTGAGGGTTTCAATTTTCTCTTCGATAACACATCGTGTGTTGTCCTTATGTTTGAATCTCTCTTCCCTTTATCTTTACCATCTAATTAATGTTGTGATTGTGATTATTTATGGTTTAGATTGTTTATCATTTCTGTTATAAGCTTGAGTATCTTTTTTTGCACATACATTGTTTGATATAAAGCTTGAATTAGTAATTTATTATTTGGTGGTCTAAACTTTTATAGTATTTTTAACGCTATTTGAACTTTTACTAAGAATTTTTGTTTAGATGATGACCGAGTTTTATATATATTCAAGAGTAAGTCATAATTATAAATATATTAAATACAAAATTAACTACTTTGACACATATATAATTAACATTTAAAAAAGAAGAAGAGAACCTTTTTATTTTATTTTATTTTAAGTATGAGCTAGTATACAAAAAGTTGTCTAGTTCCATACTAGATATGTACAAAAATATCAAGAAATTATCAAAGTTAATCTAAATAATATCTTTCTTGGAATAAAATTCATCTCCTATCATGCATTTAATTCCACGAATAATGAAATTGTCTCTCGAAGTATGGAAAAAATTACAGTGCAACCAATGAAATCTTTAAAACCACGAATAATCCAAAATTTTAGCAGTCGTAAGAACAAGAAAAATATAATTTCTCTATAATTACTAAGCCCCCCTCCTTTTTCCCCAAGAATTTTATAGCACAATGGCATAACCTGCTCTAAAGGAGAGAGACCATTTTCTAGTCGCATGGCCCCAAAAAAACATTTTCTAGTTCTGCCTCTGTTAAAAATTTTAAGTGGCTTGTATTGGAATCAAAAGGATATGGTGCACCTTAATTATTTGCATGGCGTGGGATTATCTCCGGCATAAGTAAGACATAGCAGACGCTTCCTGATCTTGTATGGGGAATATTGGTACCGTGACCACAGATATGTCTTACACTAGCCGACATTATATCCCACATAACACATTCATTAATGATTTATTCATTAACATCGTACACTTTTCTTTTCTTTTCTATTTCTTTCTTTTTTTTTTTTTTAAATATCTTGTAGATTTTATTCTAAGCTCGATATGTTTAGTGATAGTAAGGTACACTAGCTAGGTAAATAAAGAAGGCAGGAACAAGCCTTTTTCCTGTATCATTTCAACACATGCATTGTCTTTCCATGGAAAAGATGATCCCGGACTTGCAATTGGTATATTAGTATATATATAGAATTACAAAAGCAATAACTTCCCATATACGCATGTTCAATATCAATCTTCCACAACGGATAAAGACATAAAGATAGTAATATTAATCTTTTATTCAGAAAAGTGTATTATATTAATGAAAGCGAGAAGCAAGTTTCAATTTATTTTTGGACAAAATTTAGCTACAAAATTAGTTGTAGCATAAGATTATAATCTTACTTAATAAAATAAAAAGTATTATATATTTTAAAAATCTAACTATAGAATTATATGATCTTTACGTTCTTAATACATATGTCAAATTTTGTGTCAATTGGATATTATTTACTATATGATTTAAAAGCTTATATTTTATATATAATTTTAAACTACAAAAACTTGAAATTTAAACAATTTATTGATGACATAACTATTGATTTTTAATTTTCTAATATTTTTAAAGTATGGAGGATATAAGAAAAAAAAATACAATCTAATAGTAGATTTGTCAAAACTCACTTCCAATAAAAGGATATTAAGTAAAGTACGTTGTAAACTTGTAGCCTAAGATTACAACCAATTTTTAAACTAAATTTTTTCTTTTATTTTCTACACATATCTTGTAGATTTCAATCCTAGCTTGTTATGGTTATTCATCATTATGGTATATATGGTCGTGAATAAAGCTAAGTTTAGCCGCATCACGGTCTACGAATAAAGCTAAGTTTATACTTAAATTTAGGCTTGATTATTAAATGAGTCAAACTCAAATATAATAAGATATATGGTCGTGAATATGATGCTTGATTTGAATATATAAAATATTATATTTTAATATATATAATTGTCTAAAAATATATTTACATAGATTTGAAATTGATTGTATAAGTTTGTGAATATATTCATATAATACCAAATTATTATTTGTAGTTTATTGATAATATAATTAGTTCATTCTTAATAAACATTCATAATATATGAAAACATAAAATATTTCGTCATCTTTTTTCTATATATAGAAAAGAAACTCATGAATAAACTTGAACTTGTACCCTTTTTTTTTTATGATGAACTTTGATTTGGTTCATATTTGGAATAACAATTAAATAAATAAATTTGAACTTTTAATACTTAACTCTGCTCAACTTTACTTACGTTCTATTGTCAATATCTCATGTACAATGGATAAACATATAAAGCAAGTAATATTAATGGTTTATTCTAGTTGAAAGACAATTATTAATTTTTATGAACAATACCACGTGGCAAATATTAGCCACTTTCTTTCAAAGAGGCAAATGGTAGCTACATTTTTCTACAATGTACAATTTAAATTAAACTATTTATGTAACTTAATATTTTTCCTATTAAAAAAAGTGTACCATGTTAATGAAAGCCATAAGCAAGTTTCATGTTCTTTATTTGTATTTTTTAGTCATAAAATAGTTGCTTTAGGAATGCATATTCAAATAAGAGTAACAACCCTAAATTTCTTACGCTGAAGTTTCCACGTAGTAAATAGGACGTAGGACAAAAAATTTACAAAATTCAGTTCCCTTCTTTGGTGAAGCTATGGCCGGGAAGGAGCATGTTGTTTCCATTGAGGGATTTCTCAGAATAGAAGCGGGTGAAACAAGCAGCGGCTCCGTCACTGAGGACGCCCAGACACACAGCATTTCTATCGAATCTACTGACCTGGAGGCAAAGATTAATACAGTAATGGAGGCAAGAAAAAAGGTGACACCATCCCCAGCACCAAAGATACAAAAGGTTATATTCGTGCTGCGAGATCACAAGGATTCCAAGAAGCTCTATGAGCCAAGAACAGTATCACTTGGTCCTATCCATCATCGTAATGACAAGTACCAGATAGGAGAGCAGTACAAGCTTGCGTTGACATATGAGTTCGTCAAAGGTAGCAAAGAGAAGATAAACTACTTGTATAAGAAGATTGGGAAGAAAATCAATGAACTGAGGGACTGCTTCGAGAAGGGAGTGATTGAAGGGTATGATGATGAGGCCCTCATTTGGCTGTTATTGGTGGACGGCTGCGCAATACTACAATACATAGACTGCTCAGCTAAGAATAAGTTCGAAGAGTTGAATATAAAACCCGACAGTATAGCCTTTACACAACAGGATTTGTTTTTGCTAGAGAACCAGCTTCCTTATCGTCTGCTCAAATGGTTGATGAGATGGATTGAGAATGAAACTGAGTTAAAGAAATCGATTGACACTTACATTGATAGGCAGGTTACGGTACCACTACCAGAGGATCACTCATCAATTCTCCGCTGCGCCGCCCCAAGTTCGTTGTCGTGGTATCTCTCGAGAAAATCAAAGCAGCAACAAGAGAAGCAAGATGATGGGGATGCCATCCATCTTCTTGATCTTCTAAGGACACGTCTCTTGCAAAAGCATCAACAAAACAAGCCACAGAAGTCAACAAAAGACTGCTCTAAGGACACGAGTTTGCTATCGAGTTTGCAATCCTATCGCAATGTTCAGGAGCTTCAAGCAGCAGGTATTCATGTGGAACGTAGTAAAAACGACAATTGTTCCTTGGATGACATATCTTTTACTAAACTCGGCTGTTTGGGATTCCTTTGGCTTCCTCCTATAACTGTGGATGACTCAACAAGGCCAAAGTTTTTGAACTTGATAGCCTACGAGATGTGTCTAGATTTCAAAAATGACTTTGGGATCACCTCTTACATATCCTTCCTCGATTCACTAATCGACGAAGCCAATGATGTTAAGATGCTAAGGAAAGCAGGAATACTCTATAATTGCCTTGGTAGTGATCAACACGTGGCTGAACTCTTCAATGAGATAGGTACTGACTTGGTTTCTAACAGCGAAATATATAGCAATGTCAGACTGCAAATTCAGAAGCACTACAAGAACCAGTTGATGACCTGGTTGGCTCAAGTCTATCACGACCATTTCAACAGCCCCTGGACGTTCTTGGCTTTCTTTGGCGCATTGTTAGCACTTGCTCTAACCGTCATTCAGACTTGGTATGCTGTCAAATCTCCTCCAGGACCCTGCAAAAGTTAAAATTTTATTTGTTGTTATCTTTCCAAGTGTGTCTAGCTAGCTGAGAATTACATATGATTTCTATATATATATATATATATATATATGCCTCTCAGACCGCTGTTTCCAAATAAAGAGGCCTTAGGAATTCAAATAGTCATGATTTCGCATGGGTCATCCCAAGGCCCCATCATCTGAGTAATTTGTTTACCTTGGTGATTGTACTTACTTTCTAATTTGATGTAATTAATGTGTGGATTGTCTCAGAGTTTCTGTGTGGTGTGCAATATATGTGATACATGAAATTAAGTTTAAAGAAGACTTTTCTCCGCCAAAAAAAAAAAAAATAATCGACGAAGCCAATGATGTTAAGATGCTAAGGAAAGCAGGAATACTTTATAATTGCCTTGGCAGTGATGAAGAAGTGGCTAGAGTTTTCAATGAGATAGGTACCGATTTGGTGCCTAACAGCGAAATATATAGGGATGTCAGAGTGCAAATTCAGAAGCACTACAAGAACCAGTTGATGACCTGGTTGGCTCAAGTCTATCACGACCATTTCAACAGCCCCTGGACGTTCTTGGCTTTCTTTGGCGCATTGTTAGCACTTGCTCTAACTGTCATTCAGAGTCAGACTCGGTATGCTGTCAAATCTCCTCCAGGACCCTGCGGTAACTTCTGCAAAAATTTTACTCGAAACTAAATATGCAGAAAAGGTAAAATTTTATTTGTTGTTATCTTTCCAAGTGTGTCTAGGTAGCTGAGAATTAAATATGGTTTCTATATATATATATATATATATGCCTCTCAGACCCTTTCCAAATAAAGAGGCCTTAGGAATTCTAATGAGTCATGATTTCGCATGGGTCATCTCAAGGCCCCATCATCTTAGTAATTTGTTTATCTTGGTGTTGAAGTTTTCATGCAATCAGTCAGGGTGATTGTACTTTCAAATTTGATGTAATGTGTGGATTGTCTCAGAGTTTCTGTGTGGTGTGTAATGTATGTGTTATACGAAATTAAGTTTAAAGAAGAATTTTCTCCACAAAAAAAAAAAAAAAAAAAAAGTTTTAAAGTAAAATGGTGTTTTCAAAACACGATTTTATGTGTGTCCTGTGCCAACACTATATAATTATCATTACTCATTATTAATTGCTTCAACTTAATGCTACATTCTCGTCATTACACAAAAGTGGAGACAGTTTGAGTAATGAAGGATTATCTTCATTTCTATGGTCCAATATATAAGTTCAATGACTTTTTTTTTTCCTTTTCTTTTCTAGAGAAGTGAATGAAAGTACTTCCTCCCTCTATGTTTAGGGTCGCAATTTCTCTCATTATCTTTGAAATCAAGCAATTGTCCATTTTATGTTTGAGAAATGAACAAACGTGCTCAATTCATTATTTTTTCAGTTAAATCCCATATATCACAATGATTACAAATGTAATCAAATAAAAAAAAAAACAATGTACTCCTTATCTTTTTCTCTTCCATATGATGTAAGTCTAATAATTGTTCAAAGATTATGTTGGAATTAATTGAGAAATTAACAAATTGGAGGTATTTGTTTATTTCTCAAATATAAAGGGGGAAATTGGTTGGTTTCAAAGATAAAACGAAAATTGTGAACTACCCCAAACAATTGTCCCCCATAAAAATTATTACTTAAAAGAAATGATGAATTTTTTCAACTAAAAATCCAAATAGAAAAAAAATAATGCGGATATTCACGACACAAATAGCAAATAACAGAAAACAAGTAAACAACCGCTTATCCTAGCTATTAATGTCATTTTTTTATAGCATATATATATTTGGCATTTGGAGGATTAGAGATGATACTATAATACTTTTAGAAGTAAATAACAGCTGCATTTTGTGTGGCTAGGAATTAGATATATATATCTTTATTGTATTTTTCTTTTATGAATGCAGTTTCCCTGTAGTTTTTATTGTTTTTATATTTTTCTTATATTAACTTGTAGATGTTTAGATATGTAAATGCAATATTAGAGTGCCATGTGGCAGGACCTCATGCACTCTCACATGGGGTCTCTGCTTTTATATATATATAGATTAAACAGATCTATATATGTTTCAAAAGTTTTAAAACCATTATTATACTTTGATGGTGTAATTTCTAATTTATTCGGTAAAAGATAGAAGATCGTATTTAATGCATAAATCTTTTACTTTTGCAAGGTCTTGGAAAAATGATTAGTAGGCAGCCCAAAATTTTCTTTTTAGAAAGGATAAATCTCTAGATTCAAACCCACGAGCTTTCTGATTTTTAATTTATTTGTTTCCCTACGTGATTGATTGAGGAATGGATAATAGTTGAAGCTTAAAAAACAAAACCAAAGGTTAATTCATTGTTTCTAAGCTTCCTGACCAAAGGTTTTATAAAATTTTAAACCCAAACCAAATGGTTAAATTACAATTAGAAGGTATGATCTTTGACAAAGAAATCAAGAAAAATGGAAAATAAATAAACAAAAAGTACCTAAGTATTTCTGAGTAGTAAAAGATACAAAACTTTACTAATAAGGTCAATCATAATACAATTACAAAGCACCAAGACGAATTCAGAAAGAAAAAAGAAAACAAAAACAAAAAAAAAAAAAACAAAAACAACAACCCAATAAAATTAGGCAAAAGAACAAGCACTTGAACTGATTATACTAACAAATCCCACAAAATACAACCCTTCAAAATTCACAAAACCACATGATAACTTGAATTATGTAGAAAAATAATACCAACCCATTTCTTATTTCACATCCAAAAACAAAACCCAGATAGCAAAATCAAATACAACTCCATTAGAAACTCCAAAAAGACATAAATTTGCTAAGCAAAGAAAGCAAAAACCTTACCAACGAAGTCAATGCCTTTGATCAACAAAGAATCCAAGAAAGACCCTTCAATCTTGAAAGATGAAATGAGCTTCCAAAGTTTGAAATTTCGGAGCAAAAGAGATCACTTCCACCGAGTCAAACAAGCAGAAATACCAAGACCCTGTTTTTAAAAAGGAAAGAAGCTTAAATACAGAGAGACAGAGACAGAGAGAGATGTAGCTCGAAATTATTTGTTACTAGGTGTAGCTCGAAACGGAACCAAATCAAATAGAATCTAAAGGCAAATCAGATCTCAAAAATCAAACAAATCAAACAAGAACCCAACAATATTAAAACCTCATAAACAACAACAAATCAAAGAATCAATAAAAGCCTATAGCTTTTAAAATAAAACTATTTCAAAACCCTAGAATTCAAATATAACAACCGCGAAACAAAAAAAGAAACAGAAAATAATTAGAACCTAAAGAACTTTGCCCTAAATTTCTATTCAAATTAAACACAGAACCTAAAACCCTAAATTCAAAAATTGAAAACAAAAAATAAAAACATAATTACCTCTCTTAGCTTCCCTCTCTTTCTCTTCGACTCTCTGCGTTTCGACTCTCTGCGTTTCGCTCTCTCTCTCTCTCTCTCTCTCTCTCTCTCTCTCTCTACAAAACAGCCAAAGATTTGAAAAGTTAAAAGGTTGGAGACGAAAGGTTTGGAAGTGGAGGGTGAGGGCTAGCTTAAGATCAGAGAGATGGAGGGTGAGGGTTAAGATCGGGCTTGAGGGATGGAGGCTAATGTGCTAGGGTTGAAAATGTTTTTAGTTTACTATTTATACAAATTCTAAAGTCGCGATTTTTAACCTGCGGCTATATGCAAAATCTGGGGCTGTGTTTAATAAATGTGGTCCCATCCCAAACTAAAGCCGCGTGTTTAACACGCGGCTTTAGACCAAATTTAAAGTCGTATGTTTAAAACAAAACTTTAGACCAAATATAAAGCTGCGTCTATAAAATGCGGCTTTAGACAAGTTAGAGCCGCATTTTATAAGCGCGGCCATAGTTAAGATAAAAAATAAAAAATAAAAAATAATGTTTGTAAGGTTGAATCTAATCAACCATTTAATTGACTTTATTCTGTGACCAATTTGCTTGTAATTTAGCACTTAGAAACCCTGTATTTAGGTGGGAAAATTGTAAGGGTAGTGTGTGAGAAGATATGAAGAAAAGCTCAAGAGTGTGCAAGAAAAATAGAGTCTCGAGGCTAGGACTCGCGGGTGGTTCACGACTGGCAAGCCGTAAAAGGCATGCACGTGAGAGGCACACTAGGAAGCTGAAGGGTCGCGCCAGCTGTCACGCTACAGGACAAAAGTTCCAGTCTGGCCAGGCCGTTACGTCGCGACTTGATTTCGCGACTTGGCCAAGTCGCGAGATCAAGTCGCCAACTTGCCATGTTTGGCAAAAACTGACGTTTTGTATTCCCTTCTCACCCTACTATATATACACCCTTATACCCATCATATTGAGAGAGCTTCCAGAGAGGATTTTGTGAGAGAAAACCCTAGAGAAAAACAAGATTGATTCATCCCCAATCTTCATCTAAAGAAACTCTACAAATTCCTCTACTCTCTTCCTCTCCATTATCATACCCTTGAGAGGTCATTTACCAAACCCTTATCTCACCACACCCATGTCTGTAAGAAGGTCCATTTGGTGCTTTGGGAAGCAATTTGGAAAGGAACCAATATACATTGGTTGATGCTATGGTTAAGTAGCGGAATCCAGCAAGCTAAAGAAGAAATAGGGTCGGCGTAACCTCGTTGGAGCAAGAAGCTTGGAGGGCTTAGGTACTTGGGTAGATTAGGCTTGGAGGGTCTTCTACTGTTCATGTATCCCAACTATATTCTTTAGTGGATTTTATCACCGCTTGGAGGCCTCCGCACAGCCATCCACTGAACTCAATAATGAACTATTCAGGTCTCCTCAGCATCAAGATGCCTACTTCAACATCTTTGACCGGGGAACTCCTATAGTGGAACGAGAGGTCAGATTTGACTCCTTGGACACAACCTTTGTCCCTCGGATCTTCGAGACCAAAGATTGGGCAGCTCTATTCGGAAATTTTGTTGATCCGATGATTGAACTTGTGAAGGAATGTCTCGCCAACACAGTTGATCTTGAGACTGAACTACACTGTCTGGTAAGAGGAACGGAGTTCATCATTAATCCAGACACTATAGCTGAACTTCTCAAAATCACACGTCCTGCGGATGCTGACCTTACGTCGTATGATGATCGTACTCCAGAGATTCAGGACATTCTTCAAATTCTTGGTCTGACCATGATATTTCCAGCACAGGGACATTAATTAGTACTTCCAAGTTTTCACCTGAGTTAACTACATTGAAGCTAATTATGTTTTCAAATCTCTACCCGTTGACCAATATGGTGTATATAAATCTTGGAAGGGCTCAATTTCTTTGTGATCTCATCACTGGCACCACCATTGACATCTGTGCCCATATTTATCACATCATAAGAAAGATAGCAATCAGAACAGTAGCACGAGGGTGCCTTCCATTCTGTAGTCTTATAATGAACTTCGTTTTACGTGAAGGTGTTACTCCTCCCTCGGTTGGGAATGTGATTGCTCGTCCTCGACCAATCTCCATGTTCACTCTACAGGCCAGCAAGAGCCACTCATCTAAAGCTCCAAAGAGTGCTCATCCATTTTCTACTACTTCTTCTACTTTTGAGCAACCGGGCACTGCTCAACCACAATCTGCCCCTCAGCATGACAAAGTGCAAATACTCTTTGATAATCTCCACAATCGTCTTACGGAAATGGAAAAGACCCTCAGAGATGGGCAGAAAGAGCAGTCGGAGAGATTGGCTGCCATGCAGGACCAGATTGATGTGGTAGCAGCTCAAGTTGATGGTATCTTCACAAAACTGAAACAGTGACCCTTTGGCCATTTCGGTCAAAAAGGGGGAGAATATTTGGGGGCTGCTCTTGAGGGGGAGATTTCTTCATCATTTTTTTTTTTTTTTGTTGTATATAAAACCTTGATACACTTGTGAATCTTTGGTGTTTACTTATATAGTATGATGTTATTCAGCTTTAAGCATTGTTTGTTTGTGATTTGTACCCATTGTTGCTTTTGTAAGCTTTGAGGGTTGTTTCTAGCACTTTTGCATGATTGTAGGCTTGTATGGTTTGTGCCATGTATTTGCAAAAACTTTGCATATGCAGCCTTTGTGATTTGTGTTTTGGTACTTGTTAATGCTTTGCATTACCCTAAGTACAACACTCTTGTGCCCTTGTAGGATTGTTCCTAGATGCATATATGTTTGTATGCATTGGTTGAGTGTTGGACTTGCAAATGATTCTCTTCAATTGAGTTTATCATTTTTGCATGTTCGGATGTTCATTCTTGTGTGAATGAACATAGTAATCACTTTTGCTTAAGTGACTACTGGTGTTGATCTTGCCATGAATTATTGCTTTTATGCCTATGTTCATTTTTGCTTGATCATGCTTATTTTGCTCCATATGCATATTAAGTTTTCTGCGTACAATGATATTGCTATGTTATTGTGTTTTAGGAGTTACTTATTCATATGTTCAAGAGCTTTTCAGAATCTAGAGTTAGGTGTGAGTGAGTTTTCCAACTGTTCCCAATCAGTTTAAGTCTAGAGTCTGTTGTAGGGTTTTGTCACGGAATAGCCAAAGGGGGAGATTGGAGCTAGAGGAAGATCTCTTCCAAGACAGCAGCAGGGTCCTAGAATAAACTATATTTGTCACTATTGCGGACTGCAAGGACACACTAGACCCAACTGTCAAAAGCTAAGAGCAGACAACAATGCGAGTGTACCTCGGTCACGAGGAAGAAGAAATGACTTGAGGTCTTGGGGTGGTGAGCAATCAAGGAGCCAAAACCATGATCCCGGAATGACGGACGTGATGAAAATGATTGGCGCCTTCACCACTTGCTTGGAGAGCTTCAACAGGAGGTTTGAAAGTCCTAACTCTCGTACCCGATCCGTCAAGGATGTCACCCCAAACGCACGTGACGTGTGGGTGACAAAGGGTTCTCATGCATAAACAGTATAACATGTCCATGCATCAATTCTTCCTATGCTTTGTGGATAAGATTGGTTATTTGCTTTGTGTTTTTGAGCATTTGTTTAATTTGTGGTTTGTTTGTGTTTAAAATACTTTTATTCTTTTTGTTTTTGATCTTTCTTCTACTGTTTTTGTGTCAAAAATCCAAAAACACATAAAAAGTTGAAAATCCAAAAAGTTTGATCACTTTGTTGAGTTTTGTCTCCAAGCATGTTTTGCCCTGTACCTTTGTACTTATGGCTTTATGCATTTAACGAGCTTAACTTGTCTCTCATGCACTCATATCTTTGTGGAAGAAATTTTGAAATCTATGTGATTGTTGTAAATAGATCTTCAACCTTGTCATGAATGATTAGTGAATAGTTTTGTTGATATTGAGACATGCATAGACTCATGCCTATATATCTTCCCACTTTTTATTTTTATGCTTTAAAAGAGCTCTCTAAATGTAAATCTCCAAATAAAAAGAGATATAGAGCTGCAAAAGCCTGTCGCACACACTAATATTTGACTAGGAAAAAGGGAAAGCGACCAAAATAAAATGTGTGATGCTCAAAAAGCAAAAGGCTAACTCATCAATTGAAATATCAAAAATTTCAGGCATTTATCTCACAATGAGATTCTCTTTGCTCAAATGTTGCAAACGATATGTTGAATATGGAGCCAAATGAAAAGCTTCAAAGAATTGTTATCAAGTACTTGTGGAAGGTCATATATGCATGCTTCTATAATTGAGATAGGTCACATAATCTAGTGCTAGTTATGTACGCCTTGATTGAATTGATCATTGAAGCTTCACATTGGAATAAGAACTATCTCATTTTTGATATCCACACACATCACACAAGTCTATGTTCAACGAATGCCATATTCATTTGTGTGATTGTACTTGTTTAAATGTGTTTTCACATGCTCAATCTTTGTGGGACAAACACAAAAAGATTTTTGAGTGTTTTGTTTTGTTTTTGGAAAGTACTTTGCTTTTACAAAATTGTGAAATTTTCTCAAAAACAGTGTTGCCCTGTTTTGGCGACTAAGTCGCGGGTCAGCTCAGTCGCAAGCCCTAGTTGCGAGCTCAATCAGAGATTTTCGCGACTTACTGGCGAGTCAGCACTCTAGTCGTGAAAAAGACTTAGAAATTTTTTGAAAAGTTTGAGTTTTTCCTCTATTCGCGGCTCATTTTGGCGGCTCGTTCGCGGGTGGAAGGTCCAATCGCGAGGGTTACTCAGAGATTTTCACGGCTCAGATTGCGACTCCTTCGCGACTAAACCTTCCAGTCGCGAAAAACACTTAGAAGATTTTTCTAGAATCTTACCTTCACAGTGTTTCGCGGCTTGATCTGGCGACTTACTGGCAACTTGGATAAGTCGTGAAAAACGTGTGTTTTGAGTTTTTGAAGACAGTTTTTAAAATTGATTTTCAGTTTTCCCTCGATTTTCTATGACTGTTCATTATCCTCCTCAATCTCTCTTTCAAACAGTTCGTGTTTAACTGAAAAATCTCTCATCTCTGCATCATTTCTGCTTAAATCTCCAAGACTAAGGTATGGGTTTTCTTTCCCTCATTTCATTCTTACTATGTTTTCCATTACCTTCTTGTGTTGAACCTTGCTCATGTGCTATGCATTTTTTTTTGGGTTTGCATTTATTGGTGATTATGTCTATTTGAGGTTATCTTCCTTTGTTACTTAGTTTATTTTATAACTTGGTTGTACTTCAGCATGTGTGTCTCTAGTCTGAGCATTGTTCATTTGATAGAGTTCCTCATTCTCTTTAAACATATGGGTTTGAGATCTATGTGGTACTCTCCATATGTGGCCGTGAGTCATTTGTCTATGGTTTTATGGCTTGCATAGTTCTTGTGCTTAACTGTGGAGTGTGGTTCTTTTTAACCATCTGGTATCTTGTTATTAATTTGATTCTTGTGTTTGTGAGTAAAGTAAAATTTTTCTTACATTCTTAACTGAATCTAATCAAGCTATTGTTGATTTCCTGTGGTATTGCATTTGGTACTTGTATGTGTGTTTACTATCTTACAGATGTCTCGACAATCCTCGAAAGGAAAAGAGGTGATGATAGAAGAAGAAACTGTGCCTGTTGCAAAAAGAACACAGTCCTCCGCACAGCCATCCACTGAACTCAATAATGAACTATTCAGGTCTCCTCAGCATCAAGATGCCTACTTCAACATCTTTGACCGGGGAACTCCTATAGTGGAACGAGAGGTCAGATTTGACTCCTTGGACACAACCTTTGTCCCTCGGATCTTCGAGACCAAAGATTGGGCAGCTCTATTCGGAAATTTTGTTGATCCGATGATTGAACTTGTGAAGGAATGTCTCGCCAACACAGTTGATCTTGAGACTGAACTACACTGTCTGGTAAGAGGAACGGAGTTCATCATTAATCCAGACACTATAGCTGAACTTCTCAAAATCACACGTCCTGCGGATGCTGACCTTACGTCGTATGATGATCGTACTCCAGAGATTCAGGACATTCTTCAAATTCTTGGTTCTGACCATGATATTTCCAGCACAGGGACATTAATTAGTACTTCCAAGTTTTCACCTGAGTTAACTACATTGAAGCTAATTATGTTTTCAAATCTCTACCCGTTGACCAATATGGTGTATATAAATCTTGGAAGGGCTCAATTTCTTTGTGATCTCATCACTGGCACCACCATTGACATCTGTGCCCATATTTATCACATCATAAGAAAGATAGCAATCAGAACAGTAGCACGAGGGTGCCTTCCATTCTGTAGTCTTATAATGAACTTCGTTTTACGTGAAGGTGTTACTCCTCCCTCGGTTGGGAATGTGATTGCTCGTCCTCGACCAATCTCCATGTTCACTCTACAGGCCAGCAAGAGCCACTCATCTAAAGCTCCAAAGAGTGCTCATCCATTTTCTACTACTTCTTCTACTTTTGAGCAACCGGGCACTGCTCAACCACAATCTGCCCCTCAGCATGACAAAGTGCAAATACTCTTTGATAATCTCCACAATCGTCTTACGGAAATGGAAAAGACCCTCAGAGATGGGCAGAAAGAGCAGTCGGAGAGATTGGCTGCCATGCAGGACCAGATTGATGTGGTAGCAGCTCAAGTTGATGGTATCTTCACAAAACTGAAACAGTGACCCTTTGGCCATTTCGGTCAAAAAGGGGGAGAATATTTGGGGGCTGCTCTTGAGGGGGAGATTTCTTCATCATTTTTTTTTTTTTTTTTGTTGTATATAAAACCTTGATACACTTGTGAATCTTTGGTGTTTACTTATATAGTATGATGTTATTCAGCTTTAAGCATTGTTTGTTTGTGATTTGTACCCATTGTTGCTTTTGTAAGCTTTGAGGGTTGTTTCTAGCACTTTTGCATGATTGTAGGCTTGTATGGTTTGTGCCATGTATTTGCAAAAACTTTGCATATGCAGCCTTTGTGATTTGTGTTTTGGTACTTGTTAATGCTTTGCATTACCCTAAGTACAACACTCTTGTGCCCTTGTAGGATTGTTCCTAGATGCATATATGTTTGTATGCATTGGTTGAGTGTTGGACTTGCAAATGATTCTCTTCAATTAAGTTTATCATTTTTGCATGTTCGGATGTTCATTTCTTGTGTGAATGAACATAGTAATCACTTTTGCTTAAGTGACTACTGGTGTTGATCTTGCCATGAATTATTGCTTTTATGCCTATGTTCATTTTTGCTTGATCATGCTTATTTTGCTCCATATGCATATTAAGTTTTCTGCGTACAATGATATTGCTATGTTATTGTATTTTAGGAGTTACTTATTCATATGTTCAAGAGCTTTTCAGAATCTAGAGTTAGGTGTGAGTGAGTTTTCCAACTGTTCCCAAATCATGTTTAAGTCTAGAGTCTGTTGTAGGGTTTTGTTACGGAATAGCCAAAGGGGGAGATTGTAAGGTTGAATTTAATCAACCATTTAATTGGCTTTATTCCGTGACCAATTTGCTTGTAATTTAGCACTTAGAAACCCTGTATTTATGTGGAAAAATTGTAAGGGTAGTGTGTAAGAAGATGTGAAGAAAAGCTCAAGAGTGTGCAAGAAAAACAGAGTCTCGCGACTAGGACTCGCGGGTGGTTCGCGACTGGCAAGCCGTGAAAGGCAGGCACGTGAGAGGCACACTGGGAAGTTGAAGGGTCGCGCCAGCTGTCACGCTACAGGACAAAAGTTCCAGTCTGCCCAGGCTGTTACGTTGCGACTTGATTTCGCGACTTGGCCAAGCCGCGAGATCAAGTCGCCAACTTGCCCTGTTTGGCAAAAACTGACGTTTTGCATTCCCTTCTCACCCTACTATATATACACCCTTATACCCATCATTTTGAGAGAGCTTCCAGAGAGAATTTTGTGAGAGAAAACCCTAGAGAAATACAAGATTGATTCATCCCCAATCTTCATCTAAAGAGACTCTACAAATTCCTCTACTCTCTTCCTCTCCATTGTCATACCCTTGAGAGGTCAGTTACCAAACCCTTGTCTCACCACACCCACGTCTGTGAGAAGGTCCATTTGGTGCTTTGGGAAGCAGTTTGGAAAGGAACCAATATACATTGGTTGATGTTATGGTCAAGTAGCGGAATCCGGGAAGCTAAAGAAGAAATAGGTTCGGCGTAACCTCGTTGGAGCAAGAAGCTTGGAGGGTTTAGGTACTTGGGTAGATTAGGCTTGGAGGGTCTTCTGCTGTTCATGTATCCCAACTACATTCTTTAGTGGATTATGTGACCGCTTGGAGGGCGGCGGAGAGGTTTTACGCCGAGGACTTCGGTTTCCTCTTCGATAACACATCGTGTGTTGTCCGTGTGTTTGCATCTTCTTTCCCTTTATTTTTGCCTTATATTTACTGCTGTGGATGTGTTTATATTTGGCTTAGATTGTTCTATCAATTCTGTTATAAGCTTGTCATCATATTCCGCACATTAATTGTTTGATATAAAGCTTGAATTGGTATTTTTGTAATTTGGGGTCTAAACGTTCAAGGGTGTTTCATACCCATATTGAACTTTCACAACTATTATTAATCGTTTCTTCATATTCTATCCTAGTCACCTCACTCATTCTCCTCCTCTCTTGACAAAATTCCCTTTCTATTTCATTACAGCATTGTCGACCGCCATAATAGAACTTCACCCAAGACCCATAAACCAACGCACACTGATGCCAAATAGGTCAAGGCATCCTCTTCTCTCTCATGAGCCCAAATGTAGACCTAGGAAAATAGGACTTGGCACAATAACTTGCCTACACCCAAACGACAAAATATGGTATGGGTCATATTTATTTCAATTAGTTTTGGACCTGAACCCGATCTAACCTAAACTTGGTTAGATCGAGCCTTTAGTATTTAAATTTAAATTTAAGTTTTAGTTAACTCATTTTCAATGTACATTTGTATACTAAAATTATATTATAAATTTTATATTATAAATGAAAATATTAATGACATTAATCTCCAGGTTTAAGCTATTGGAACTATTATTGGATTCTAATTTTATTTGCTCATAAAGTATGTTAAAGTTTTGTGTGTGAAAAAATATGGGTTATTTTGGGTTGACCTAACCAATCAAAGTCTAGACAAGGGTCTTAGGATCAACAACTCGTTTTAGACCAATAAGTTTTTTACTTGAATCCATCCAGGTAAAACCTAAACCCAATTAGTCCGACCATTTGCAAAGTCTACCTAGGTGTATGCCAAACTCAATAAAGAGAACTCCCTTGAGTAGGACGATAGTTCCAAGGTTTGGGGTTTGAAATTGGAGGCCTTTGATTTTATTTAGACTCATTTAATTAGATTACTCAATGGGTCTTTACCCATTTAATCCAAATGTTTAATTAGGTTAGGTCAAGTCCTACCAAAATTAAGTGGGTCATGGATGGGTTAATGAGTTTAGGTAAAAATTGTCATCCCTAAGTGTGAGATATCATGCATGTTGAGTATGGTGTATCCTCTCTCTTTTGGAAGAAAAAAAAATTGTGACTGAATTTATATAGAGACCAAGAAGGATGTCTTGAACTTTTTTTTCTTTACCTAATATGTTCTTAACCTAACATGTTCTATTTTATTCTAAAAGTTTTATATATTATATAAGTTTGGATTAGCTTTTTTCCTTTTAACTTTTTAACTTATTTGCTTATGTACAACTTTTTAAAATTCTCAATTTTTTGAAGTACAACTATAATTTGGCAACTTTCAACAAAAAGCTAATTGAAAAACTCACTTAATTTGTAGGTGATTTTAACCTCTCTCTTTTTCTTTTTTCTTTTTCAAGTTTGATGTATAACATTGTATACACATTTTATTTTATTTTATTTTATTTAATCGAATTAATTGTTATAGTAACAGACTATTGGAACTATTATTGGATTCTAATTTTATTTGCTTATAAAGTATGTTAAAGTTTTGTGTGTGAAAAAATACGGGTTATTTTGGGTTGACTTGACCTATCAAAGTGTAGAAAGGGTCTTAGGATCAACAACTCGTTTTAGACCAATAAGTTTTTTACTTGAATCTATCCAGGTAAAACCTAAACCCAATTAGTCTGACCATTTGCAAAGTCTACCTAGGTGTATGCCAAACTCAATAAGGAGAACTCCCTTGAGTAGGAAGATAGTTCCAAGGTTTAGGGTTTGAAATTGGAGGCCTTTGATTTAATTTAGACTCATTTAATTAGATTACTCAATGGCTCTTTACCCATTTAATCCAAATGTTTAATTAGGTCAGGTCAAGTCCTACCACAATTAAGTGGGTCGTGGATGGGTTAATGGATTTGGGTAAAAATTGTCACCTCTAAATGTGAGATATCATGCATGTTGAGTATGGTGCTCCTTTCTCTTTTGGAAGAAAAACAAATTGTGACTGATTTTATATATAGACCGAGAAGGATGTCTTGCGGTTGGTTTGATTAGCTTGTTTTGTCTTTATTGTAATTTGTGCTCAATTGCACTTTGCTCTACCGTTTGTATCAAGATTCAATTGCAGGCTGCAGCATCTTTGTAGTAAAAAAAATATTTAATTATAGTAGAATTCAAAAGTTTATTCCAAAAAGTTTTTATCTTTTCTAATTTAATTCTACAAAAAAAATATATATAATTAAATTCTAAATTATTTTGATGAAGTTTCTTTAATATTATTATTATTTTAAGTAAGAGTGGTCACATGCAGTGAGGGATCAATAATGCTAAATTCAATATGTAATTCGTTTGGAATTCAGTCTTTTTTTCTTTTCTTTTTTTGCATTTTTCATTTTGCCCAAGAATAAAATTTTTTCTATTGCATGGTAAAAAAAAATGTTACATAGTTTCTTGTAAATCTAGATACAAAGAAGTGGTGTCCCAACAATTTTTCATTATTTTTTTTTCATTTTGCTTTTAATAGAGATTTATTCATTCAACCCAGTATAATTGACTTGTGAATTTTGTGACATACCTAAACAAGATTCAAGTGATGCAACTTGACTCGATCGATTTTAAAACACTTGTTTAATTACATCCTTAACATTGAAAATATTGGCACATCTTTTGAATGTAATGCTTCATGAATGCCCATTTGTAATCACAAAGAATTCCAATTAACTCATATGTACACATCAAGTATTTCCTCATCAAATAAAAGATATAGTTTGAAATTCATTTTTACAAAAAACTAATTGATATTTTGATCTAATAGTCAAAAGTGATTGGTATCCCTCCCGATGTTAATTGAAATCATATCATATCTAACAAATATAAAAAGTTTCACTAAATATTAAATGATATCTTAGTTTAATGACAAGGATATATCACCACTAAGTCTATAGATTCAAGTCCAATTATGTGTATATATATAAAAAAATTCTCAAAGAATATCAATTAAACTTTTATAGATGTACATATCAGGTCCTTTGGATTCTAAACTTTCCTATTCAGGCCATCAGGTGAAATGTAGATTTTTTTTTTTTTTTTTTTTTTTTGGAGAATGAGGTGATATGTATCGTTTNGCCATTCCACAAAAATCTCCACTTTATCTCAAATTCTATCACCATTTTTTTTTTTTTCCTTTTGAGATAACTCTAACTTAATAATAATAATAATAATAATAATAATAATAATAATAATAAAACCCTCTTATATAGCTTAACCCATTCTCATGTACACATGGACTGCAAACTTGTACCAAATATAATCTTCTCTCAAATTCCATCAGGACCTACCGATCCTATATATCTCATAATTCATACAAGAAATAATCCAATAAATCAACTAAACTCTGATACCACTTGTTGAATCCTAATCTAGTCTTACTTGAATTAAGAAAATCAACTAATAATTTTAATTAATCAAAAACTTTATCACAACAATTACCGTGTCAAGATGTCAATCACACACATAATCATAGATTTAGGAAAATCATTTATTCTCAAAAGGAAAAATCATGGGACAAACTCTAAACAAATTCATTATTATAAAATAAATTACAATATCTTCTCAAGATTATGCCTAACTTGAGATCTACACCAAATACAATGCACCTTCCCTTTAGAAAATAATAGAACTCACTTAAGAATTACTCGCCTTGGATACAACAATTTTTATGGTTGTAGCACCCCAAAAATATTTTCCTAGAGAAAACCTAAAATTTATCTACCTTTCTTTTGGTTTCATGCTCAATTTTTAGAATGTCTCCTCTCCCCACAGAGGAGGTCCCTTGGGCCAAAATTATCAAACCATTTGCTACACTATCTATTTATAAGACTTTAATTCCTAAACATGGTAGACAAGCAAAAATACATTATGTCTTTGACAAGGAAGAAGCGCAGGGTATGTTTGATAATTTTTTTTCCCTTTATTTTTTGTTTTCAAAAACAATTTTCTATTTTTGAAACTAAAAAACTTGTTTGGCAACCCAAAATGGACAAAAAACAAAAACTATTTTCAAAACTCAATTTGTGAAGGAAACTGAAAACATGCAAAATACTATTTTTAGTTTTTAATTTTCAAAAGTCAATGAAAATACGCATTTACTTTAATGAATCTGTCTCATTTAATGAGTTAGCATTAAAATTCAAATCCCAGTAACAACATATTTTAGTATTTTCTATTTTTCTTCAAAAAACTATTTTTTAATTTCAACTAACCAAACATGTTTTTAATTTCAAAAATACAAGAAAATTGTTTTTTCTTTATATTCCCAAAAATAAGTTTTTGAAAATAGAAAACAAAAACTGTTACAAAACATAACCTTATGTTCTATTTCGAGGAATAACCTTTCCTTCCACACAAAGAAAACCCAAAAAATAACCAAATTAATATTTCTTTTTTCAAGTAGAAAACCCAATTAGTTTTCCAGCAAGTCACAATAAGAATCTAAGGCAATTTCCCAAAAAGTGCAGCCCTATAAAAGTTTAGGGAGTCTAATTGCATTTTACTTCTAAATTTAATAATTCTTTGAAATAATAACACTATTTGTATTTTATTGGTCAATAAAACTAAGTGTTTGAATTTAATTAAAAAATATAATACATTGCTCCTAATGGCATCTAAGGCATTGCCCTTCGGAATACATGTGTTCAAGAACATGGTTTTTTCTTCTCAAAAAAAAAAAAAAAGGTTTTAATGGATTGTGATTTATGTGTTTGGAAAAAATCTGGCGTGACACTGAATTATGGGAGGGTGAAATACAAGGGCCTTTATACCGAGTCTATATTAAATTTATTTATTTCCAGCACTAGAAAGAATGCAATTAATAATGTAATAATACAACATGGTGTTATATAAATTGACACGGAAATGGATGTCACTCTTTTATTAGGGAACAGAGGATACAAAGCCGTGCTCATGCTTGTAAGGCATATTAGGGAATAGAGGATACAAACCGTAGTAGTATTGGTACACTTATGCCTTGAGCTCATGCTTATAAGGCATAGGTGGGGCGCTTCTTTTTTCGATGTGGGACTCTTGCACAAAGCATGCCCACATCACTAGATGAACAAAGCCATGCGAACGTTGTATAAGCATGCCACCCAAAGGGTCGGACATTGCAAAAACTTGCCCAAAGCAGACAAACATGATTGAGGGTGGATTCTTCCCCCACAGCTACATAATTTGGAAATCAAACTATTGGATTGCATGCAATTTCTTTATATTCTTAGCACGCAAGTTAAAATTTGCACCAGTCAGATGTTATTTACTATTTGATTTATAAACTTATTTTTTATGCATAATAAGACTAAAAAAAGTTAAACTTTCAACATTTGATTGATGACATAATTATTGATCTTTTGAAATTTTGTAATGATGGAGAATATAAGAAGAAAATGTAATTCAAATTTGAATTTGTCAAAATTTACATATAATATACATATATTTAATGGAGTTGTAGTCTTTTGCTACAAATTGGTTTGCATCCCAATTTTGTCCAAAAATCAGACTGAATTATCTGGAGCCCACTAATGTAACTGTGTCCAAAAATCTTTCAAAATCAACTAACTTTATTTCAATAGAAAATCTTGTGTAAAGATAGTTTTTCGTATTTTTTAATATTTGGTAGTATAAAAAAAAAAAATGAATCAAAGGAAAATTATCTTTGATAAATAGAAAAAGAGTGGCTTATTTTTAGAGACTGTTTTCCACTAAAATTTTTAGAAAATGACTTTGTCTCACAACAAGCTAAATAAAGGAAATAATGAGATTGTTTTTCCAACTCATTTAAGGTTGCTACCAAACATTGGATAATGAGATAGTTTTATTGAAAATACTTTCTGGAAAATAACTCATTTTTTTAGAAAATATTATCGCTGAAACAAACAAAGTCAACCAAAGAAATCATCATGTGTTTTTTCTCTAAAAAATGAAATGAAAAGGAAATCAACATGTGCTGAAAGTGATATTCATGAAACCATGGTTTTAAAAAATCAGACTGAACTGGGCAGTTCAATCGAGAACTGGACACCAATCTGGTCCAATTATCATTAAAAATCAAAAATTAAGAAAAAAGCATAAAAAACCAGAAACCGCCAGTTGAACTGGCAAAACCAAAAACAAGTGCGATTAAACTAGTTTTAAAATGTTTGATGATAGATCAAAACACAGTCATTTTGAACCCAAAAAAAGAAGAAGATGAAATATAGGTTAAAAAATTTTTAGAACTGTGTACATGTTTTACGTAAGAGAGTGTGATCCTTGATTATTTCTTGAGGTGCATAACCTTCGCTTCTTCAACTCACTAATATTTTATCTTGAATTTTGCTACAACAGAGAGACTGAGAGAATAAACTTAAGACAGAGCATAGAAGAAGCAGTTTGAACTTTGGAGACTAAATAAAAGGAGAAATATAAGTCTAAATTAGGAAAATTCTTAGGTACTCTCGGAGTATAAAAATGTCCTCCTCTCTATATTTAGATGACTCCACCATGAATTTAATGAGTGGACCCCACTTGAACCCTGTGCTTTTCCCCCCACAGATAGATACTTATATTATAGTGGAGTGGGCAATCAAGAGTGCGGTGGTAGTGTCTAGTTATTTATTAATATTTTTTCTTTATACTTCCTAGACCTAGATACCCACATTACTTTACAGCTCATTATTTGCATGCTGCTCACAAATAACAACACTACAGCACCTGATTTTTTCTTTTTTTTTTTTTGGGTTCAAAATGATTGTTTTGATCTATCATCAAACATTTTAAAACCAGTTTAACCGCACCAGTTTTTGGTTTTGCTGGTTGAACTGGCAGCTTTCGGTTTTTTATATTTTTTTCTTAATTTTCGGTTTATAATGATAACCGGATTGGATTGTTCTTTAGTTCCTGGTTGAACTGGCCGGTCCAGTTCGGTTTTTAAAACTATGGTTTCATGAATATCACGTTTAGCACATGTTGATTTCCTTTTCATTTCTTTTTTTGAGAAAAAACACATGATGATTTCTTTGGTTGACTTTATGTTTCGGCGATAATATTTTCTAAAAAAATGAGTTATTTTCTAAAAAGTATTTTTAATAAAACTATCTCATTTTCCAATGTTTGATAGCAGCCTTAAATGAGTTGGAAAAACAATCTCATAACTTCCTTTATTTAACTTGTAGTGAGATAGAGTCATTTTCCAAAAAAAATTAGTGGAAAACAATATCTAAAAATAAGCCACTCTTTTTTTATTTACCAAAGATAAATTTTCTTTAACTCATTTTTTTTTACGCTACCAAATACTTGAAAATATGGAAAACTTTCTTTACACAAGATTTTCTATTGAAACAAAGTTAATTGATTTTGAAAGATTTTTGGACTCGGTTACATTATTGGGCACAAGATAATTCACATATCATCATGTCGTAATTATTACTAAATTGGACAAAATCGGGATACAAACCAATTTGTAGCAAAAGAATACAACTCCATTAAATATATTTTTATTATATGTAAATTTTGACAAATTCAAATTTGAATTATATTTTCTTCTTATGTTCTCTATAATTACAAAATTTTAGAAGATCAATCATTTTGTCATCAATCAAATGTTGAAAGTTTAACTTTTTGTAGTCTTATTATGTATAAAAAATAAGTTTATAGACCGAATAGTAAATAACATTCAATTGGCGCAAATTTTGACTTGCGTGCTAAGAATATAAAGAACATGCATGCAATCTAACAGTTTGATTTTCAAATTATATAGCCTATGTTAATCTTTTTAGTGGGAATTGTAATCATTGATTACAATGAAACTTTCTCATGAAATACTCTATTCACAATTGTGATGCCTAAGTGTTAGTGTTTAATGAATATCACATTCAACACATGTCAATTTCTTTGGTTGACTAAAATCAATGAATATTAATCGTCCTTGAATTTATTCTTATCAAAGGATTCTCCTAATAAGTTAACTTTAGTTCCAATATACATTATATTTAAGGTTCATTGTAAAATAAAAATTAAAAAAAATGTAGCTACTAAGAGTAGGTTTTTTTTTTTTTTTTTTTTNCTTCTGTTACAAGGTGATGTCGTTTAGGCTCAAGAACGCGAGGGCAACGTACCAAAGACTAATGAACAAAATGTTCGCGCACCAGATTGGGAGGAACGTGCAAGTCTATGTTGATGACATGTTAGTAAAGAACCTGCGCGAAGATGATCACCTAGACGACCTCCGAGAGACGTTCGATACCCTCCGCTCATATAACATGAAGCTAAATCTAAACAAGTGCGCGTTCGGAGTAACGGCAAGAAAATTCTTAGGCTTTATGGTATGCTAAAGAGGTATAGAGGTTAACCCGAAGAAGATACTGGCAATAATGGAGTTAGAACCGCCAAGGGCGGTCAAAGAGGTGCAAAGCTTGAATGGCAAAATTGCAGCACTAAACAGGTTTGTCTTGAAAGCAACGGATAAATGTCTACCCTTCTTCCGTACTCTGAGGAAATCCTTCGAATGGACGAACGAATGCCAGAATTCTTTTGAAGAATTGAAGAAATACGTTTCGTCTTCGCCATTGCTCAGCCTGTCCAAACCCGGGGAGGAACTCTACCTCTATTTAGCAATTTCACAGGCAACAGTCAGCACGGCTTTAGTAAGAAAGGAGGATGGATCTCAAAGACTCGTCTAATTTGTAAGCTGGGCGTTCCGAGGAGCGGAAGAGAGGCAAATGGAGAAGTTGGCTTTCGCACTAGTGACGGCAGCATGAAAGCTTAAGCCATACTTCCAGGCACATACCATCGTAGTCTTGATGGGTAAACCCTTGAGAAAAGCCATGAGTAGCCCTAATGCTGCTGGACGAATGGCTTTATAGGCAGTTGAGCTGAATGAATTTGACATACAATACCGGCCCCAAACTGCAATAAAGGGCAAGCTGTGGCTGACTTCATCGCCGAGTTCGCTCAAATGGAAGGCAAGGGGGCAGAAATTGCCACACAATGGACCATCTACATAGACGAATCTTCAAACAGATGAGCTGGAGGAGCTAGAGTGGTAATCCATACCCCAGAATGAGATAAAATCAAGTGCATGATCCGACTAGACTTCCCCATAACCAACAACGAGGCCGAATATGAAGCATTGGTGGCGGGGTTAGACCTCGCGGAGGCAGCAAGAGCTGAAAAGGTAGTCATACATTGCAACTCCCAAGTGGTAACAAGTTAGATAAATGGCAGATACAAATGCAAGAATGAGAGGATGAAAAGGTATCTGGAGGAGGTGAAGAGTCGGATCAGCAACCTTAAAATCAGATTCATTCAAATCCTAAGGGAGGAGAACTAATATGCCGACCGGCTAGCAAAAGTCGCCTCAGTAGGATTTATGGTTGTCCTCGAACAGGTATTATCATTTGTTCAAGGCTCCTCACTTATTGATGACGGATCAAATGTGCAGGAAGTAGATTCTGAAAGGAACTGGACTACGCCGCTGATATACTTAAGAACTGGCGAGATACCAGACGAGAAAGATGCCGCTAGGAAGTTGAAAGTCCAAGCATCAAGATTTGTGCTGATAAATAATGTCTTGTACAAAAGAGGATTCTCGAGGCCATATCTAAGGTGTTTAAGCCCCGAGGAAGCAGATTATGTAATGAGAGAAGTCCATAAGTATCTATGGAACCACTCAGGGCACGCTCATTAGTGCACAAGTTGATCCGAACAAGATACTATTGGCCTACTATGTTAAAGGACGCAAAAGCTTACGTCAAGACCTGCGACAAATGTCAAAGATTCAGTAATCTAATTAGGCAACCGTCCGAAGAGCTGACCCCCATGACGCCCCTTAGCCATTCGCCTAATGGGACTAAACATCATGGCCCCTTCCCGACGGTAGTAAGGCAACTAAAATTTCTGGTAGTTGGTATCAACTACTTCACTAAGTGGGTGGAAGCAGAAGCCCTAGCCACTATCACGGAGAAGAACATCCAAAGTTTTGTATTGAGAAATATCATCTACAGGTACGAGATACCCAGAGTGCTCGTCTCCGACAACGAAAAGCAATTCGACAATAACGCATTCAGGGACTTCTGTTCGAAGCTAAGCATTAAGAATCACTACTTGTCACCTGCACACCCGCAGGCTAATGGGCAAGTCGAAGTCACGAACTGGTCCTTGCTCAAAATCATCAAGACCCAACTCGAGGGGGCAAAGGTATCTGGCCTAATGAACTACTAAGCGTCCTATGGGCATACAGTACTTTTTTCTACAAACGCATGGTTTTCTTTTTAATTAATAAGAGGAATATTCAGGCACGACTATGTTTCTTTCTACTTAAAATCTTACAGTCCAGAAAATGGACTTAGTCTATCATTGTATAGACAAATCTAAGTCCACAAAATGGATAGTCATCCCAAGAGGATGAAAATTTTAAATCCAAAAGTGGACGAGTATAATCTAAGTCCACAAAACGGACGGTCATCCCAGAGGATGAAAATTTTAAGTCAAAAGTGGACAGGTATAATCTAAGTCCACAAAATGGACAGTCATCCCAAGAGGATGAAAATTTTAAGTCTAAAAGTGGACGGGTATAATCTAAGTCCACAAAATGGACAGTCATCCCAAGAGGATGAAAATTCTAAGTCCAAAAGTGGATGGGTATAATCTAAGTCCACAAAATGGACGATCATCCCAAGAGGATGAAAATTTTAAGTCCAAAAATGGACGGGTACAATATAAGTCCACGAAATGGACGGATCATCGTAAGGGGATGAAAATTCAAAGTCCAAAAAATGGATGGGTATCAACTAGAAGTCCACAAATTGGACGGATCATCCAAATAGGTTGAAAACTTTTACGAAAAAGATCACAAAGTGACGGAGTCTATCATTGAATAGACGAATTTATGGTCCACAAAGTAGAAGGAGTCTATAATAAAATTGACAAAATTCAAAGTCCACGAGGTAGACGGCCTCATTCATTATAAAGACAAAATTATAAATAGACGGACTCTGTCATTGAATAAAGGAAAACCCTATCAAGTCAAGTGGACGAACCTTCCGCAAACCATGAAAACCTTATCAGATCCTAAAAAGGAAAACATAAAAACCCAATAACAGACAGATGTAAAATCATGTTCAGTAAAGTGAACGGATGCATTCCATGTACAATATATCAAACAGGCCATTATGGTGGACGGACTAAGCGAAGTTAAACAGATAAATAATAAAAGCCCTCAAAGGAAATGTCTACATAATCCAAAAAATATGATGGAGTCACAAATTGTTCTCCAAATATTCTTACATAAAATAATAATAATAATAATAATATTGAGAAAGTAATTTTAGTCTACGGCAGGGGCTTCCTTCACCTCATCATGACAGACTTGACCATCTTTAAGATCGCTTTTAGCTACAGTCCGGTCACCAGGGGCATCATTGACGGGGGCATCCTCACGAAAAAGATCGTCTGTATCTTCTGATTGAACAGGTTAGACGGACGTTTGCTCTAGGACATTGATGGTGACGGTTGACACATCAAGCTCTAGATACAAGGTCTTCACTTGACAAAGTGCATCATCAAAACCGTCATTGTATGAAATTCCTAGCTCTGACAGAAGGGTTTGGAGTCACGGTATTCTCGTACCGCCACCTCCTTAGCCTAACGGATTTCTTTTTCCTTGTCCTCCAGAACTTTCTTTAGGCCTTCCGCTAGCTTGTAATATTCGTCCCTGGCTTCTTCTATCAATTTGAGCTTCTTTTCCTAGTTCACCTTCTAGGCTTTAAATTCAATCAGCTCATCCTCTGTCAACCTTGCTTTGTCACGGATGCAGTCCAACGTCATCTCATGATGGAGACACTGTCCCATTAAACCTTTCATCATGACCATGGCCTGAAAAAAGAGGGATGAATTCATTTCAAACAAATAATCGAAGACGAACGAAAAGGTGACGGATAGGTTACCTGGGCAATGCTAAAAAGACCCGTCTCCCCCATAGCCTCCGTGGAATGATTACCCAAGTCCTCATAATCTTCAGTAGTCATGATGGACAAGAGCCTCTCCAAGGTGTACTTGGAGTCTTCACGGATCAGGACGGGTGGCTTCTTCTGACTACTAGACGGTCCCTTCATAAGGCCTTTGCCAACACCATGTTTCGCTGGGGTGATCGTCTGGGCACCTTCAGCCATTAACCCTAAGATGGGCTCCAATGGAACCTTGGGTTTTTTTGATGGACGATCCCTTTGGATGACTGTTTTCTTTTGATGGACAGGTTGCTTGAACCCGTCCCTTTAGGATCCGCACCAGCTTCCTTATTCTTGGCGCCTGTAATCTAATCATTGCTCTCTTTTTGGCATCGTCCGTTTCTGAAAGGGTAGACGGGTAAGGTTAAGATGAAATACTAAACCATCTAAACAAGGTGAGAACGACGGGCTTACATTGGCAAATTCGATTTTCATACCTGATTGCTGCTGGTGTTGGTTCAGGACTGTCACAATACTAGTGGATAGTGTTAAGGCTGACTAGCTTGGCCCAAGTCCGTTCCTCTGGCTTAGACTTGGCAAAAATTTCTCAAGAAAGTTAAACTCCTCGAGGTCAATCTAAGGACGCCGTCGTACTGTGAAAAAAAAAAAAAAAAAAAAAAAAAAAAAAGACGATTAAAAGTATTGAAGAAGCTTAAATAAACTGAATGGTTATCATGATTTTATATATACTACGATAGGTGTGTACCAAACGGATGTAATATGCCCCATGTCGTGTCAAAAAGCATGTACTCCGTGTCCCCTGGATGACACATCCACCCGTCTCCCTCAAGGAAGAAATAACGGCTCTTCTAATCCCTGTTGGAGTCTGAGGTTTCATATATAACCTTCAACAACGAACTCTTGGGTACAAAACTATACGTCCCCCTTGATTTGTCTATTTCATATGGACGGTAGCAATGAAGGAATTCTTGCACCGTCAGCCTTCTAGCACCATCTGACATGGCACCGTACAGGACCTCCATTACTATGAAGACCTTCCAGGCATTTGGGGATACTTGGTTGACGGACAATCCTAGATATTTGAGAAGTTCACGGTGGAGGGAGCTTAGTGGAAACCTAAGGCCTACCTTGAACATTTGTTCATACACTCCAACACCTTCTACCCCTTTATAATAGCACTTTTCTGACTGGTAGGGTAGACGGATTGGAATGTAATCAGGAATTTGGTAATTGGCCCTAAGAGTACCAAAGTGTTTCTCCTTAATTTTGGACGTAAACTCGTTCACCGTCCATTCTGGTAGCATGATGAACTCTTTAAATCCATCAGCACCTACAACGGGCCTATTTGCTTGATCCTCGCCATCTTCAGGACCCTTTTCTAGGTCAGCCATCTTCATATCCTCATTTGTTGAGTACGGGGAAGATGCAGACGGACTCCTCTCCTCGCTTTGACTCTCTTGGTCTTTATGACCAGACAGGTATACTTTCTCGTAATCCACCCCGTCACGGACAATTGACTGGTTACTTGACGCACTAGACATTGCCTACACGTAACGACAAAACCTAAGACTTTGACAGGTCTAGAAAGGGTGACGGGGGCATAAAGTCTAATGAAAATAAAGAGTATCAGAAGGTAAAGGAGAATTGTAGATAAGAAGGGGGAAAGAATACTCTCCAAGTAAAAGAGTGAACGGATGAAAGGTGTTGACGACGGGTGTAGAAACTAGACAGAGTGATCTCTGAAAACGATGACGGATGTGCTTTGACAGTATGTTTCTGCGGAAAGTAGAGAAATGAGAAGAGAAGGGAGTGATATTTATAGAGGAAGTGCACGGAAGATGAAACGACGTTTCGATCTGAGACAATAGCCAATAGAAGAGCGACACGTGTCATGAGTCATAAATGTCTTCTGGACAACCTGTCAGGATATAAGCACAGTTCACAGAGTTTGCATTAAAGCCGTCGACCCACAAGATTTTGAACCGTCATTCCAGCCTTGAACCGTTACCCCATGGGTCCTTTTGCTCAAAGATGACGAACCCACAGGGTGAAGGGGCAACTAAAGAGGAAAAATATAAGTTGACGGATCCCCATGAAGTGGGCCTGATGATTCCTCATCCATGGGCCGATGAAGGATGGGTCCATTGCGTGCAAGACCTGTTGTAGACAGAGCCATCATGAACGGCCGCAACATAGACGGATCAATTGTCCACGTGGTAGACAGAAACCCTAAATGGGAAATACTTGCGGCGCATACCATGGAATCCTAAGGTAAATAGAATCCTAGCGCAAAGAGGATTCCAAAAGCTGTGCGCATTAATGAAGGTCTTCTCTATAAGGAAAAGACTTGTCCATCACATTTAGGACTACTTACGAGGATTCCTATAAGGAAAGGACTTCGACTCCAAGGAAAAGAGGTCAACCCTCAACTACTATAAAAGCTCCAATACCCTCACAAATCAAGGTACACATAATTGACTCTCTCTAGCACTTTGGAGTTGTAAGAGATTCTAATTTGACTTTCAGAGGGTATTTGGCTGGCACCATACCGTTTGTCTCTGTAAGTCTTCTCTTTTTGTTGTGCAGGCGACATTTCGAGTGTGCGAGTATCGTATGACTCACTGGTGATTTTTCGGCATCATCATCTACCATCCACCCAAACATGGAATTGGAGATCAAAATACTGATCAGCAACCACGTAGTGCAACAAAGCTGGACAACGCAGGATTGATACTCCAGAAGTAGGAACCTAATGCAACGCAGAAGAAATATTCATTAGAAGAAAAAAGAAGTTTACTAGACATACAATTCAAGGATTCGGACTGTGGCATCAATTGCTTATGGCCCACAGTTTGCTTGGAAAATTTTCCAAACTTGAAGCGTTTTCAAATTCGCTTGGTAATCCCAGAGTTTGTGGTACATGACCGAATTGAAGAAATTTTCCGAAACCTCATGGCCCTAGAGCAGTGTCATTATCCAGATGAAGCTTACATATGCAATTATATCGAACTATTGTATTTTCTTATCAACAGTGAGGAAGACGTGGAGTTGCTTGTTGACAAAAAGATTATTGTTAACTCATTGGGCAGCAACCATGCAGTTGCCGAAATGATTAACCACCTTTGCCGTGAAATTGTGGGAACAAAATCCTATTACAGTAAAGTCACGGAAAAACTTGATAAGCACTACAATAGCAGTTGGAACAAAAATATGAAATCCTTGAGAAATGTATATTTCCGGGATATTTGGAGAAGCACGGCAACTGTTGTTGGGTTCGTGGTCCTGCTCATCACTATCTTGAATTTCCTTAGGCCTTTTGTGTTCACAAATACCTAACTTTCTTTTCATTGTGATATTTTGATATGTATTGGAAGTCTGGCATTGCTAGTAGTTGTATTCGAAATCCAGCTTGTTATATCCTTTCCTTTTCTTTAAAATATGAAGCATATTTGTATCCTCTGTTCCCTAATAAAAGAGTGACATATCCATTTCCGTTTCAATTTATATAACACCATGTTGTATTATTACATTATTATTTTTTTTTTGAGAATAAAAAAAAAATATAATGTAATAATGCAACATGGTGTTATTAATTGCATTCTTTCTAGTGCTGGTAATAAATAAATTTAATATAGACTCGGTATAAAGGCCCTTGTATTTCACCCTCCCAAAATTCAGTGTCACGCCAAATTTTTTTCAAACATATAAGGTCCGTTTGGATTGAACTTATTGTTGCTAAAACTGAAAACTGAAAACTGAAAATACTATAACAAAATAATTTTTAAATGTGTAAATAGTATCGTGGGACTCATTTTTAATATTTTTTAGTGCGTAAACAGTGCTAAACAGTGCATAAACAGTATTTTTTATCTCCTGTACAGTAAAATCATGTGATTTTACTGTTCATTTGCCGAAGAAAAAAAAAATGCGAAACGTGGACTCAGCTGAAAGCTGAGTCCAAACGCCCTCATAAATCACAATCCATTAAAACCTTTTTTTTTTTTTTTTTTTTTTGAGAAGAAAAAATCAAGCTCTTGAACTCCTCATAAATCACAATCCATTAAAACCTTTTTTTTTTTTTTTTTTTTTTGAGAAGAAAAAATCAAGCTCTTGAACCCATGTATTCCAAAGGGCAATGCCTAAGATGCAGTACATTAGGAGCAATATATTATATTTTTTAATTAAATTCAGACACTTGGTTGTATTGACCAATAAAATACAAACAGTGTTATTATTTCAAAGAATTATTAAATTCAAAGGTAAAATGCAATTAGACTCCCTAAACTTTTATAGGGCTGCACTAGTTGGGAAATTGCCTCAAATTCTTGTTGTGACTTGGAAAACTAATTGCGTTTTCTACTTAAAAAAAGAAATATTAATTTGGTTATTTTTTGGGTTTTCTTTGTGTGAAAGGAAAGTCTATTTCTCGAAATAGAATGTAAGGTTATGTTTTATAACAGTTTTTGTTTTCTATTTTCAAAAACTTGTTTTTGGGAATATAAAGAAAAAAAAAATTTCTTGTCAAAAACATGTTTAGTTAGTTGAAATTTTTTTTGAAGAAAAAAAATAGAAAATACTAAAATATGTTGTTACTATGATTTGAATTTTAATGCTAACTCATTAAATGAGACAAATTCATTAAAATAAATGCGTATTTTCATTGACTTTTGAAAATTAGAAACTGAAAACAGCTTTTTACATATTTTCAATTTCCTTCACAAATTAAGTTCTGAAAATAGTTTTTGTTTTTTGTCCATTTTGGGTTGCCAAACAAGTTTTTTAGTTTCAAAAATAGAAAATTGTTTTTGTAAATAAAAAATAAGGGGAAAAAACAATTATCTAATATACCCTAAGCTTCTTCCTTGTCAAAGACATAAAGTATTTCTGCTTGTCTACCATGCTTAGGAATTAAAGTCTTATAAATAGATTGTGTAGCAAATGATTAACTTTGGCCCAAGGGACCTTCCCTGTGGGGAGAGGAGACAATCGTAAAATTGAGCATGAAATCAAAAGAAAGGTAGACAAATTTTAGATTTTCTCTAGGGAAATATTTTTGGGGTGCTACAACCATAAAAATTGTTGTATCCAAGGTGAGTGATTCATAAGTGAGTTCTATTATTTTCTAAAGAGAAGGTGCATTGTATTTGGCGTAGATCTCAAGTTAGGCATAATCTTGAGAATATATTGTAATTTATTTTATAATAGTGAATTTATTTAGAATTTGTCCCATAATTTTTCCTTTTGAGAATAAATGATTTTCCTAATTCTATGATTATGTGTGTGATTGACATCTTGACACGGTAATTGTTGTGATAAAGTTTTTGATTGATTAAAATTATTAGTTGAATTTATTAATTCAAGTAAGACTAAATTAGGATTCAACAAGTGGTATCAGAGCTTAGTTGATTTATTGGATTATTTCTTGTGTGAATTATGAGATATCTAGGACCGATAGGTCCTGATGGAATTTGAGATAATAATATATTCCGTACAAGTTTGCAAGAGTATGGATTAAGCTACATAAGTAGTGATTTTTTTTTCGAGGAAAAGTTTGCTTTGATTAAGTTGGAGCTATCTCAAAAGGAAAAAAAAAAAAGGTGATAGAATTTGAGTTAGAGTAGAGATTTTTGTGAAATGCCTTAAATTTCTATTGTGACTTGAAAAGTTAATTGGTTTTTTTGTTAAAGAAAGAAAAACGAAATTGGTTATTTTCTTTTTTTGGTTTCCTTGGTGTGTAGAAAAAGGCTATTCCTTAGAATGGAAGAAAAGACCATTCCTTATCAAATAAGGGTCCGTTTGTTTTGGTGGTAAATGATTTTCAGAAATCATTTACCACCTGACCCCAGTGTTTGGCAGGAAAGGAAAATTTTATTTTCCGGAAAATCAGCTTTAGTTTGACCGGATTTACTCCTTTGACTCGAAAATCATTTTACGCCCTTATTTTACCTTCAAATGATTTCCGGAAAAGAGAGAGCCAGAGCCTTAACGAACCAAACCGAGCGAGAGAGAGAGAGAGAGAGAGAGAGAGAGAGAGAGAGAGAGAGAGAGCGAGAGAGAGAACGAGCCTTCGACTTCGACTTCGCCGGCGTTCACGAGCCTTCGACTTCGCCGGCGCCACGAACCGACGAACCGCGCCATCGCACCGGTCTCACGCCGATCGCAGCACCTCGCCATCGCACCGCACCGATCGCGCCATCGCACCATCGCCATCGCACCTCGTCGTCGACCCAGACCCATCGCCTCCTCGATCGTGCCATCGCTCCAACGTCGCTTGACCCAGACCCAGACCCTCGATCGCGCCATCGCACCTCGAGCTCTCTCTTCCTCGATCTCTCAGTTTTTTTTTTTTTTTTTTTTTTTAATTTGATTGTTGTTGCTGTTTTTTTTTTTTTTTTTTTTTTT
>NW_027069624.1:656097-680564 GCF_002906115.3 Quercus suber | reverse complement strand
GGACCTCCCTTGTGAGGAGAGGAGAAAATCTTAAAATTGAGCATGAAACCAAAAGAAAGGTAGATAAAATTTAGATTTTCTCTAGGGAAATATTTTTGGGGTGCTACAACCATAAAAATTGTTGTATCCAAGGCGAGTGATTCTTAAGTGAGTTCTATTATTTTCTAAAGAGAAGATGCATTGTATTTGGCATAGATCTCAAGTTATGCATAATCTTGAGAAGATATTGTAATTTGTTTTATAATAGTGAATTTATTTAGAGTTTGTCCCATGATTTTTCCTTTTGAGAATAAATCATTTTCCTAAATCTATGATTATGTGTGTGATTGACATCTTGACAGAATAATTGTTGTGATAAAGTTTTTGATTGATTAAAATTGTTAGTTGATTTTCTTAATTCAAGTAAGACTAGATTAGGATTCAACAAGTGGTATTAGAGTTTAGTTGATTTATTGGATTATTTCTTGTATGAATTATGAGATATATAGGATTGGTAGGTCTTGATGGAATTTGAGAGAAGATTATATTTGGTACAAGTTTGCAGTCCAAGTGTACATGAGTATGGTTAAGCTATATAAGTGGAGATTTTTTTTTTCAAGAAAAGGCTTTCTTTGATTAAGTTGGAGCTATCTCAAAAGGAAAAAAATGTTGATAGAATTTGAGATAAAGTAGAGGTTTTTGTGAAATGCCTTAAATTCCTATTGTGACTTGAAAAGTTAATTGGTTTTTTTGTTAAAGAAAGAAAAACGAAATTGGTTATTTTCTTTTTTTGGTTTCCTTGTGTGGAGAAAAAGGCCATTCCTTAGAATAAAAAAAAGACTATTCCTTATCAAATAAGTTATGAAATAGGAAGTCTTACAAATAGACAATGATGCAAAGGATGTTTTGGCCCAGGAGTTCTTTCCTTAAAATTGAGGGTGAAATGAAGAGAGAGGGAAAGGTGGAAAAAGAAAAACACAAAACTACGTTATTTTAGAGAGAGCTAACTAAATTAAACGAATTTGAAATTACACAACAGAATTGAAATTTAGACAAAATTAGATAGTGCAATTTTTAATCGATAGGGTTGATGGGTTTTAGGTACTTTTGTGAGTTAATGGGCTGGTTTTTTTTTTTTTGCTGAATTAATGGGCTGGTTGTTTTATAATGTAGATGGTGTCATTATCATACCCACACATTAATTCATCTATGTAAAGTCCATTAACACCCGGTTGAAAACCCAACAAAAAGACAGACCCCATCCCCAACAGGTATAAAGCCCAAGTAAAGCCCATACAAAGAAAGGGAAATCAAAGAATGTACAGCAAAATTTAGATAGACTGAAAAGAAAGTGGGAAGAGCAAGACTGCAACTGCAAGAGCTAAAGCTGGAGAGGCCAAAGTTGAAGTTGGATCGCAGATGGAGGAGAACGAAGGCGGCGGTGCCGCTGGTGTGACTGGGACTGGGAACTACAGCCACATCTGGTGGGCCCTAGCTAGTGCTGCCCAGTTGGGGTGGGCCATATCTTCCTTCAAAAGAGGCCACGCCGGCGACTCCCACTTCATGCCTTTCAAAGCCTTCTCCGTCGCCTCCCTCTTCGTCGGCGCCACCGCCACCGCCGCCGTTTCCGTCCTCCACGTCTCCGGCATCCACAAGGTCCGCTTCTCTCTCTCTCTCTCTCTCTGGCATTTTAGGGGCTTTTTAGTCTTTCCAATATCAAGTCAAGGCTGTGAAATAGTGTCGAACAACTTAAGTAAATAATTCATGTACTATTTATGAGAAAAAAAGAACAACATAAACTATTTTCATTACGAAGAACTAAGGAGTATTGGTCATTGCTTAAACTGTGTGTCTTTTTTTGTAGTTCATATGACATTATTGAATACGTTATCTGTAGATTTACTTTACTACTTGTGTAAGATGGGTCTTAAACAATCTTCAATGTGTCTCCTTCAAAATTCATAAGATAGAAACCCGGATTAGGATGCTTCGGAGTCCTTAGGTAATTCAATAATAGGTTTCGTAAAACGGCAAAACTTAAATACAGTTACTTATGTACACTACATTAGGTTCCTCAATTAAATTCAAACACAAGACTGTATTGACTAACGAAGCATAACTAGTCTAATGTGTTTTAATTTAACGGTAAACGTAATGTACCTATGTTTTATCCTTCACAAAATCTTTTTATATCTATTTTGAAATGGGCGGGTTAGATTTTGTTTGCCACATCATCAATAATTTAAATTGGAAAAATGCTAACGAGTGCCTTTAGGACACCGGTTAATAAACCATTTAAAGAAAGTTTTTATGGAAAATGATAAGAATGTAATTAATATTTTGACATTTTTTTTTCATTTCTTATAAAAGTGGTATCAAAACTTTCTTAAAATGAATTATTAACTAGTGCTCTAAGGGCACTCGTTAGCATTCTCCTTTAAATTGAACCAAAATGGTGATAGTCAACGTTTGTTTAAATGTTGCTGACGTGACGAAATTTAGTTCACTTATTTCAATATGGATGGATAGGATTTCAGAAATTTTATGGTGAAGTTCCCTTAAGAACTCTAGGGGATGGATCCGTAGAAACACAGCCTGAGAACAAAATTAAATGAACTTGTCTGTTCATTTGTCAACACTGTTTAATTTGAGTGTGTTGATCATTGAATAAATTGAAAGAGGAAAAAGAAAAACATTTGATGTGATTTTGGTCTTCTGTTAGTTGCAAAAAGTGTTTATTAATCACAAGTACTTCTAGGTTCTAGTCCTTTTTTGGCTATAGTTAAAAAAGGTTGGCAGTGCGTCCTGGTGGTAACTTGCCCATGTCATGATAAGCATTGAACAAAACAGATATTCTTTCCTCATATTTTCTGGAAATAGAATTTCTTTGTTTAGTGTCTACCTATTGTTTGATATATTTAGTTGTTAACCAGTATCTGGTAATGATGGTAACAGAATGAGTCATCTAATTTGTTATTTAAAGTTGAGTTGATTCCTTTCCCCCATCTTGATTTTTTTCAAATATGAGTGATTTTAGCTGGGGTGTACTGAGAGCATTAATGCTTGCAAAGTTTTCCAATGAGCTCTATTTTACCTTTATTGGTTCTGAATTTTGAACCTCCTAACTGGAATTATGCCCTCTTGGCCATATATAAAAACTGAGCTATACTTCGTTTACTTGGAAGGGATTATGTTTCAATTATATCTTGGCTTCATTGCTTTGAGTTAAATTTTTGGTGTAAAAAGATGTTCACTTTCTTTTGGCAGATGTTAGAGATAAACTTTTATTTCTTTTTCCTCTTCTCTTTTTCTTCTTCCAACCTCCCGGCAGTTAGAGTCAAGTACTTTTACCCCTTTTTGTCATGCTAAATTTCTGCTTTTTCAGTTCTCATCTCCAAACATACTTCCTATACTAAGCTGATATTTTTTTGGCAGACAAATTGCTACTATGCGTTCAACAATTTATCAGCTATGATAATTGATCAATAAATTATTGTCCATCTTTTCCACCTCATTATCACTAATTATATAGGGATTATGAAAGTTAGGTCACTTGTTATTTAGCTGTTTGTAATGGATAATAATTTTTCATTTGACAATGTTTGAAGATCTTATTGCTAATCACTAAAAAAGAGGAAAGGGAGGGAGGGACTACCAATAATAATTAATCGCAAGTGAGATCTAGCTCAAATGGAACCTCCTTGTAAGAGCAAGGTGGAGGGTAAACTTGTTGGTGTAAGACCTACCAAGTGAGTATGTAACTTACCAATAACAAATAATAATAATAACCAATATTTTATTATTATTATTATATCCATGTTTACTCCCGCACGTAGTGGGCTTTGAACCCAGTTACCGTTTGAACTAGAGCACATTGGCATAATAATTAATCTCTCACTATACCTAAAAGTGAAGAACTTTTTTCAAGCAAGTGTTTGGTTTATGTATTAATTATTGTTTCCTTTGCTGCCCTTTGTGTTTGTGTCAGCTGTCAGCTTGTGTCTATGCATGTCTGAAGTTTCTTCTTTTCATTTATGGGATGGAGAGTGGCATTTATAAAGAAATATAAGAGTTTCTATTCTCATATATGACCTTTTAAAGGTAGCAAAGTCAACATAATTATCCTTTTGAATTGTATTTTGAATCCTTGAAAATGTGCTCAATGTTGCATATCTTATATAGGTGGAAGACCTCCTGGAAGTGGGTGCAAATATAAGAACTGGACTTGGAGTTCGTCCAAGGGTGCGAGATTAATAAGTTACTTCTCGAATACATAAATTGGAATATTTTTGTTATTTTTTAGGCACTGAGTTTTATTTCTGAGAATGATTGTTGCTTTGTCTGCCCGTCTTCTTTGAAGATCATTGTCTATATTTTTTAATGAAAACAAATCCATTTACAGAGAATGGATATCATGCATGCGTAAAAGCACACTCATGGTTACACTTTTCTGTTTCTTTTCAAAGAGAAGCTAGCAGAAGATTTTTCTATTATTAAGAACAGTCCTTGCTTCTCTCAAACCAGAAGTAATATGTTGTGTGCCCTTTGTCCATGATGAACCAATGGGTGAGAAATTTCCTGTATGCTTGAGTTTCCTTTTCTTTTTCTTAGATAATCCATGACAAGAAGCTTGTTACCACTGATTGCATTGAGTTAATATCTGGATTTAAATTCTATAAGGATTTAGTGTAAAACCATATGGTTACACCCTCCAATATTTTTTTTTTTTTGATAAATAACGGAATTGTATTAATTAAAAAGCCCAAGTACACTGGGGGTGTACAAGGAAAACAATACATCAAACAGAAAAATTACAAAGATCTAGCATTTCTAAAACATTAGAACAAGAGAAGAGATTAAAGGAAGAACTCCACTCTAGCAAGGTGTGAAGAAGAAGAGATTTAATTTCTGGAATAGACCGTTCCTTTCCTTCGAAACATCTTGAGTTCCGTTCTCGTCAAATACACCATAGGACACAATGAGGGACAGCCCTCCATAAATCAATGCTCCAACACCCACCAAATGAACCTTGCCAACTCGAAAATAAATCTAAGACACCACTCGGCATAACCCATTGAAGACCAAATAGAGCCCACACCATAGACCATAGTTCATAAGCAATAGGACAATGAAGAAGAAGATGATTCACCGATTGCCCACTCATTTTACACATATAGCACCAATCTACAACGGCTACACCCTTATACCATAAATTTTCAGTAGTCAAAATCTTACCTAAGGAGGCAGTCCAAGAGAAGAAAGCAACCTTAGTAGGGACCTTAGACCGCCACACAGGTTTCCAAGGGAAAGAAATGTCTAGAGTAGAGGAAAGAGAGAGATAGAACTCACTCACTTTAAAAAATTAGGATAAAAAAATTGTTTGTGCAGGATAAAAAATTAGGATTCAGGTGACAGCGACGGTAGAAGTATGTTTGGAGGTAAGTACTGAAAAATTATCATGTCGGTTCGAATGAATTATCTTTTCTGTGCAAGTAAATCTTTGCCTGCTTGGAAAGAGGATAGCAAGTTACAATCAGCCTTCTAATTCTGTCTGCACAACACATGGGTTGGAAGTTGGGAAGGCCATCAGTGCAGGGTGGGACTCTTTGTATAGTTTTGTTGGATACAAAGTAGGGATGGTTTTGGCATGATGCTTAGAGTGGTTAGTCATTTGGTTCCTTTATTTCTTAGGGCATCTCCAATAGGCTCTATAAAGCCTTATTTGGAGAGCAAACACGGAAAAATCAAGCTCCAATAGTCTCTCCATCTCTTTTTTTTTTTTTTTTTAGAGTTGCTACGGTAGCTCTCTTGAGTTGGAGAGCACTTTAGTAATTACTGTAGCTACTTCAAACATATTTCACTCTTAAAAGTTAACGAGGGCTTGGCTGAGTGGGTAAGGTTCGGACGCTTCGTGCAGCACACCTAGGTTCGAGTCCCGCTGCCCGCAAGCTTTCGTTGGTGGGTAAATTTAATGGTGAGGTGTACTCACAAAATGTGAGGTGACTCTCACACAGAGGGTACAGAACGGGTACTAACTACGGACTCCCTGACTGAGGCCACTAGCTCCCTGCCCGGGGTGTAATATGACCATAAAGACCTCCATTTTTCGCTTCTCAAAAAAAAAAAAAAAAATATATATATATATATTTCACTCTTAAAATAATCATTGGTTGAATAAAATATTGATTCTTTCTCTCTCATCCCTTTTCTCTTTCGCTCTTCACTCTCTCTTGCTTCTCTATCTCAACGGTTACAAACTAAAAACATACCACAATCAAAACAAAAAAATAAAACCCAATCAAAAGATTTGAAACACAAAAACAATCTCTCATAAGCCTAATGAAATCCAAACAATAAAAGCAAAAAACTGCATTTTGTCGGTGGTAGGGAAGAGGACAAGCGGTTGTGGAGGCAAAGCAAATCAGTTGTGGAGAAGGACCCGTCTATACTGCATGAACTACGCGCTCATCACGCTTCTCATCCTCTTCCTTAACCTCCTTTGGCACCCGATCTCCATGATCATCTTCCTCACCATCTTTGTTGCCTAGTCTTCCTTTCTCTTTGGATTTTTTTTTTTTTTTTTTTTTTTTTTTTTTTTTTTTTTTTTCTGAAATCCTCTCTCTGTTTGAGTCTCTGAGTTTGAGATAAAGATATTTTTTATTTTTTATCCTTTAACTTTTGGTATGTGGTGGAGAATTGGTTTGTAATTATAGTGGAGTGTGTGTGTTGTGGAAACAATGGGATGTAAAAAGTGGTGTGTATGTGTGTGGTGGAAAATTGGGTTAGTGATAATTACAAAATTTTTATGATCAAATATATATATTTTTAGGGATGTTATGTTTATAATATTTTCACAAAATTTTAACAATAAATCTTAAATAGTAGGTTGTTATTGGTTATTATGAATAGACAAAAAAGTAATTTAAGTTGTGATTCAAATTAGAATCAATAAGAACTTACCATACGTGATTTGTTATGAAAATGTTGTAGACATGGAATTTTTTTTCATTTAATTTTTTTTTTTTAAAGCTTGTGAGGAATTAGTGAATAATAATGAATAAATAAAAACTAAGAACTCATGACTATATTATTTGTTATCTCAAGTGCTTTAAGAGATCCATTGAAAAAAAAAAAAAAAAGACCAACCACAATTTTAAAATTTTTACCCGTTGAGAGTTAGAAAATATAGTTGGAAATAAATAAAGAAATATTAAAAAAAAAATGATAAAGAAAGATTAAAGAAAGAATAAAGAAATAATATTTAAATGAGATAGAGAAAAGATAGAGAGTCTGTTGGAAAGTCTATTTGAAATATTTGAAAAAGTAAATAGGTAAAATTTGGGTTTTATAAAATAAGTGTCAAATTAATAATAGTGCCAAATATTAATGTTTGGGCTTTGTGAAAATAGTGTCAAATTAGTATTTGGGATTTGTGAAATGCTAAATTAATATTTGGGTTTTATGAAAATAGTGCCAAATTAGTATTTGGGCTTTGTAAAATGATTTTGAAATTTTGTAAAAATATTGCCGTGTAACAACGGATTTAGTAGAAGTGTCATATTGTAACGGACTTAGTAAGAGTGTCATGTAGCAATAGACTTTGTAAATGATGTCGTGTAGCAACGAACTTAGTAAATGGTGCTGTATAGCAACGGACTTAGTAAATGGTGTCGTGTAGCAACAGCTTTAGAGATGCCGCATCGTAGCCAGCTTTAGAGGTGCTGTGTAGCAACGGGCTTTGTAAATGGTGCTGTGTAGCAACAGGCTTAGTAAATGGTGCCATGTAGCAACGGGTTTTAGAGATGTCTAATCGTAGCTGGCTTTAGAGGTGCCGTGTAGTAACAGGTTTTAGAGATGCCGCATCGTAGCGGGCTTTGTAAAGGTGTCGTGTAGCAACGGGCTTAGTAAATGTGCCATGTAGCAACAGACTTTGTAAGGTGCCGCATCGTAGCGGGTTTTAGAGATACCGTGTCGTAGTGGGTTTTGTAAGGAGGTTTTGTTGGGCTTTTGGGCTTTGCCCACAAGTTAAATGATCTTGGGCTTTTTGTGGAGATAGTGTAATTTTGTGACCCAATTTTGGTAGTAATGTGATAAGTATCATTTGTGGAAAACCTAAGTTGGATAATATGTGGGGTATAATGGGTAATATTTGTGAGAGAGCCCAAGGTAGTTTATGGGGCTTTATATAGGAAATATTTGTGGGAGCCCAATATCATAGAGAATATTTGAGTAATATGTGTGAAAATATTTATGTGGGTTTAAAATAATTTATGGGCTTGTCTGGGTGTTTTTGTGAGTGGCCTAATGAAATTAAGGCCTGAAAATTTTTACCTCAACAGTTATATAAAAACTTAATTCATAAGTAAAAATATTCCTAAGAATATATATCTTAAATATGCAACTATATAAGAACCTTATTTTAACTTAAATAAAAACGAAAAACAATTAAAAATGAGTAAAAAAAAACCTAAAATCAACAAAAATGTTTTCTATAATATTTTTAGGAACTCAATCAAACAAATGAAAATATTTTTTGGAGCATTTTCAAATACGCACAAAATATTTTCTTTAAAAAAAATATTTTTACATCATTTCCATCTAACCAAACACAATTTTATGTTCACAAAAACAAAAAAGTCAATCCTTGCAATTACAAAATATTGACGCGTGACGTTTTGTCTTTTCTCTTTCAAGAGATAAGCCTCCTTTCATAGAAAGTAAGTCACGTTTTGTGAAAGGAGCATTTCCCCTTCGTTCAAATGGAAATGACAAAAGGTCCCTTAATTGAGGACCAAATTAATTGGAAGTCTTCATTTCACACTATTGCAGTTGCAGCCAGTAGGACCGAGTCTCTGTTTCTTCACATGCTAGCTAGCATTTAATGAAACAAACTAACACAAAGAGGTGGGAGCAAATTTCATTAATTTGTGAGGGAGACTACATGGTACATGAAAATGTGTCTAGTTTCACATAGAAGTAGTCTATTCATGACAATTGTGATGCCAACATTAACAATACTAGTTTGTAACTCTATGGATATGCATGAATTAAAAATATACAATAAGATACATAATATAATTCTTATATATATAATTTAAATATTATTGATAGTCATTTTTGTATTTTGTTAACTCTTTAAAAAATTTTGTAAGGATATTATTCAGTATACAATGTAAATTGTCCATGTTGTTTATTTATTTATTATTGTGAAATTTTTTTTTTATGCGATTCATTTACTTTAGATTCTTTGGTTTTTGTACTTAATAACTCACTTAGATGAATATTTATAATATGATCTCATATTTGATTTTGAAAGTAAGAAATAAAACTCTTTAAGAATAAATAATTTAGGATACATAGCGCAAAATTGAAACTCTAATTTGAGTTTCTCTCAGATTCACCTATTATTATTTATATAGATTACTAAAACAATTAACATGGATATGTAGAAATGTTCTTGCCCATAAAAAATTGATGAATATTTTAATCATTTTTCAAAATATTACTGAAACAATGAACATAATTACATATATACAGAACTCACCAAAGTTTTAACATTATCTGTTTATGCACACGAAATTCCTTTAACTCTAATGGATGTATTATCAAATTTGGAGTTTGTCCGTTTTTCTCACTTTCCTTAGGATTAATTATTTGCCAAAATCTTTAAAAGAATCCACATTATTGCATGACAAGTAACACATTAGATAACTTTTTATTTTTTGGCTGACTCTCTTTTTATCTCAATATTTTATTTAGTAAAAAATACATTATTTGTCCATAAAGTTTACCTTATGAGTATTTTTTTGTCCCTACAGTGTCAAATAACAACTATAACCCTATAAATCTCTCTATCTCAATACTTTTCTATCTTCATTTAACGATCAACCGAAAACAATTTTCAATCGACTAAAATTTGTAGTCACTCCAAACACCTGCAATTGAAATAAATACTTTTTCGGAAATCAATTTCCATCGAATCAAACACTGTCTTAAGTTGTATATAAATTTTATCTACCCTTTATCACGTGATTTAAAATTCACACAAGTCTATGTGTCCAAGTTTTCTTCTTAATTTTTTTTTTTAATAATTACCTTTTTAAGGTTATACTAATTGGGTCTTGTGAATGGGGATAAAGTTTGGCTACAAAGTTGGTTAAACTTGGTTGTAACTTAATGCTACAACTTCAACTAAAAAAATGAACATGACTACATATTTTGAAAATCTAATCATTAGATTGTATGTTCATGCTCTTAACATACATGTCAAATTTTGTGCAAATTAGATATTTTTTTATTAATTATATGATCCATAAACTTATTTTTAGAGCATAATACTAAATTATAAAAACTTGAAATTTAAATGAATAATTGATGACATGGTGATTGATCTTTAATCTCCTGAAAATTTTGCAAGCATGAAGAATATAAGAAGAAAATTTAATCTAATGGTGGATTTGTCAATAGTCATATTCAATAAAAAAATATTGAGTGAAGTTGTAACCTTAGATTATAACAAAGTTTGTAGGCAAATTTTATCATGTTAACAGGTGCTCTTATTGCGTTTGTTATTGAACTATTTTAGAAAAATTCTAATACTAATTTTATAATATTTAAGATGCAAGTCTAAACACCAAGGTAGAACTATCACCAAGGTATACATTGCCATTGGTTTTTTTATTTTTTTTTATTTTTTTTTAACTCTCACTTACATTTGTATGTGTTTAGGAACAACTTATTTAGTTTTTCTGTTGAACACTTTTTACTGAAAATATTCTAAATTATACTTATACTTTGAAAAGTTGAATAAAAAAAAAAAAAGATTTTAGAAAGTTATACATAAAAAACTGAAAAGCAAAAAACTAACTTATAAGCTAATCCCAATTAGATTGTTGACCAATAATCAAGTTGGCTAGGCCTATCATATGTGCGTTACTATTGTTTCATTCAAGAGAAATAAATGAAAACTATGCATGATTAATATTTTTAGAATTTTTTTTTTTTTGGGAGAATGTATATTTTTAGAATTCTTGAATTAATGACAATATATATATTCTAAAATCTTATCAATATTTTAAAAATGAATTAAATTTTATGTTCCTTTCAAAACTGATTATCTAAATTTTTGTTGTAACCAAAAAAACAAAAGGCTAAAAATTAGCATTATAATCTAATCCCAAAGGCATACTTCATCATATCATTAATATTCTATTAAGTGTTAATGACGTAATAAAATCTAACCATGAAGTCTAACCGACAATATCTCTAAAATTTTTTAAAAAGGTACAGACGATTGGATATAATATAATATTTATATTACTATTTAAAGAGTTTTTCCTGTTTCGGACCCTTAATTTAGATGCTCAAAATACTCTCAAATTTATTCATTTTTAAGGCTTAAATCATAATATTAGACATGTAAAATTAGTAATTTATAAATTCCTCATTTTTAGCTAAATTAAAATAAATAAATAAAACAATTTTTTCTCACACCTCCACATTTCTCTCTCACAATAGTTGTCAAATACTAACACAACTTTTTCTTTTTGAAAAAAAAATAAAACTGCTCTTTTTTTTTTTTTTTCCACAAACATACCATTTTTTTTTTATCACTAAATTATCTTTTTTCACCTCCACATTTCTCACTCACACTAAGGCCCCATTCGTTTGGGGTGAAAATAGGGAGGATGGAAAATAGAGAGAGGAAAATAGGGTAGAAAATGTTGTTTTCCACTGTTCGTTTGGGGAAGAAAACCAGGAAGAATGGAAAACTGGAGAAAAAGTTTTCTCTCCGGGCCCACATTTTTTTTCCTCCCAAATTGAGAGGAAAACTTAGGGGAGAAAAGTGGTAGTGTAGCACTTTTTCACAAATGCCCTTCCCAGGTTCTCTTCTCTTTCTCTTTTTTTTTTTCAACGTGATGTTTTGTGTGTGTTTTTTTTTTTTTCCAACCTGACGTGCTCTTTTTTTTTCCTTTTTTTTTATTTCATCGTGACGTGCTCTTTTTTTTTTCATAAGTTACTTCTCGTATAGCATAAATTGGAATATTTTTGTTATTTTTTAGGCACTGAGTTTTATTTCTGATAATGATTGTTGTTTTGTCTGCCCATCTTCTTTGAATGAAAACAAATGATTGTCCATATTTTTTAATGAAAACAAATCCATTTACAGAGAATGGATATCATGCATGCGTAAAAGCACACTCATGGTTACACTTTTCTGTTTCTTTTCAAAGAGAAGCTAGCAGAAGATTTTTCTATTATTAAGAACAGTCCTTGCTTCTCTCAAACCAGAAGTAATATGTTGTGTGCTCTTTGTCCATGATGAACCAATGGGTGAGAAATTTCCTGTATGCTTGAGTTTCCTTTTCTTTTCTTAGATAATCCATGACAAGAAGCTTGTTACCACTGATTGCATTGAGTTAATATCTGGATTTAAATTCTATAAGGATTTAGTGTAAAACCATATGGTTACACCCTCCAATATTGTTTGCGCAGGATAAAAAAATTAGGATTTAGGTGACAGCGAGGGTAGAAGTATGTTTGGAGGTAAGTACTGAAAAAGTAGCATGTCGGTTCGAATGAATTATCTTTTCCGTGCAGGTAAATCTTTGCCTGCTCGGAAAGAGGATAGCAAGTTACAATCAGCCTTCTAATTCTGTCTGCACAACACATGGGTTGGAAGTTGGGAAGGCCATCAGTGCAGGGTGGGACTCTTTGTATAGTTTTGTTGGATATAAAGTAGGGATGGTTTTGGCATGATGCTTGGAGTGGTTAGTCATTTGGTTCCTTTATTTCTTAGAGCATCTCCAATAGGCTCTCTAAAGCCTTATTTGGAGAGCAAACACAGAAAAATCAAGCTCCAATAGTCTCTCCATCTCATTTTTTTTTTTTTTTTTAAGATTTGCTACAGTAGCACTCTTGAGTTGGAGAGCACTGTAGCAATTACTGTAGCTACTTCAAACATATTTCACTCTTAAATAATCATCGGTTGAATAAAATATTGATTCTTTCTCTCTCATCCTTTTCTCTTTTGTTCTTCACTCTCTCTTACTTCTCTATCTCAATGGTTACAAACTAAAAACATACCACAATCAAAACAAAAAAACAAAACCCAATCAAAAGATTTGAAACACAAAAACAATCTCTCATAAGCCTAATGAAATCCAAACAATAAAAGCAAAAAACTGCATTTTGTCGGTGGTAAGGAAGAGGACAAGCGGCTGTGAAGGCAAAGCAATCAGTTGTGGAGAAAGACCCATCTATACTGCATGAACTACGCGCTCATCATGCTTCTCATCCTCTTCCTTAACCTCCTCTAGCACCTGATCTCCATGATCGTCTTCCTCGCCATCTTTGTTGCCTGGTCTTCCTTTCTCTTTGGATTTTTTTTTTTTTTTTCTTCTGAAATCCTCTCTCCGTTTGAGTCTCTGAGTTTGAGATGAAGATATTTTTTATTTTTTATCCTTTAACTTTTGGTATGTGGCGGAGAATTGGTTTGTAATCATAGTGGAGTGTGTGTGTCGTGGAAACAATGGGATGTAAAAAGTGGTGTGTATGTGTGTGGTGGAAAATTGGGTTAGTGATAATTACAAAATTTTTATGATCAAATATATATATTTTAGGGATGTTATGTTTATAATATTTTCACAAAATTTTAACAATAAATCTTAAATAGTAGGTTGTTATTGGTTATTATGAATAGACAAAAAGTAATTTAAGTTGTGATTCAAATTAGAACCAATAAGAACTTACCATATGTGATTTGTTATGAAAATGTTGTAAACATGACATTTTTTTTTTCATTTAAATTTTTTTTTTTAAAGCTTGTGAGGAATTAGTGAATAATAATGAATAAATAAAAACTAACAACTCATGACTATATTATTTGTTATCTTAAGTGCTTCAAGAGATCCATTGAAAAAAAAAAAAAAAAAAAGACCAACCACAATTTAAAAATTTTTTCCTGTTGAGAGTTAGAAAATATAGTTGGAAATAAATAAAGAAATATTAAAAAAAAAAGAATAAAGAAAGATTAAAGAAAGAATAAAGAATGAATAAAAAAATAATATTTAAATGAGATAGAGAAAAGATAGAGAGTCTGTTGAAAAGTCTATTTGAAATATTTGAAAAAGTAAAAAGGTAACATTTGGGCTTTATAAAATAAGTGTCAAATTAATAATAGTGCAAAATATTAATGTTTAGGCTTTGTGAAAATAGTGTCAAATTAGTATTTGAGATTTGTGAAAATAGTGCCAAATTAATATTTGAGTTTTATGAAAATAGTGCCAAATTAGTATTTGAGCTTGTAAAATGATTCTAAAATTTTGTAAAAATATTGCTGTGTAGCAACAGATTTAGTAGAAGTGTCATATTGTAACAGGCTTAGTAAGAGTACCGTGTAGTAATAGACTTTGTAAATGATGTCGTGTAGCAACGAACTTAGCAAATGGTGCTGTGTAGCAACAGACTTAGTAAATGGTGTTGTGTAGCAACGGCTTTAGAGATGCCGCATCGTAGCGGGCTTTAGAGGTGCTGTGTAGCAACGAGCTTTGTAAATGGTGCTGTATAGCAACGGGCTTAGTAAATGGTGCCGTGTAGCAACGGGTTTTAGAGATGTCTAATCGTAGCAGGCTTTAGAGGTGCCGTGTAGTAACGGGCTTTAGAGATGCCGCATCGTAGCGGGCTTTGTAAAGGTGTCGTGTAGCAATGAGCTTAGTAAATGTGCTGTGTAGCAACAGACTTTGTAAGGTGCCACATCGTAGCGGGTTTTAGAGATGCCGTGTCGTAGTGGGTTTTGTAAGGAGGTTTTGTTGGGCTTTTGGGCTTTGCCCATAAGTTAAATGATCTTGGGCCTTTTGTGGAGATAGTGTAATTTTGTGGCCCAATTTTGGTAGTAATGTGATAAGTATCATTTGTGGAAAATCTAAGTTGGATAATATGTGGAGTATAATGGGTAATATTTGTGAGAGGGCCAAGGTAGTTTATGGGGCTTTATATAGGAAATATTTGTGGGAGCCCAATATCATAGAGAATATTTGAGTAATATGTGTGGAAATATATTATGTGGGTTTAAAATAATTTATGGGCTTGTCTGGGTGTTTTTGTGAGTGGGCTAATGAAATTAAGGCCGAAAATTTTTACCTCAACAGTTATATAAAAACTTAATTCATAAGTAAAAATATTCCTAAGAATATATATCTTAAATATGCAACTATATAAGAACCTTATTTTAACTTAAATACAAACGAAAAACAATTAAAAATGAGTAAAAAAAACCTAAAATCAACAAAAATGTTTAGAAAAAAATGTTTTCTATAATATTTTTAGAACTCAATCAAACAAATGAAAATATTTTTTGGAGCATTTTCAGATTCGCACAAAATATTTTCTTTAAAAAAATATTTTTACATCCTTTCCATCCAACCAAACACAGTTTTATGTTCACAAAAACAAAAAAGTCAATCCTTGTAATTGCAAAATATTGATGCGTGACCTTTTGTCTTTTCTCTTTCAAGAGATGAAGCCTCCTTTCATAGAAAGTAAGTCACGTTTTGTGAAAGGAGCATTTCCCCTTCGTTCAAACGGAAATGACAAAAGGTCCCTTAATTGATGACCAATTAATTGGAAGTCTTCATTTTACACTGTTGCAGTTGCAGCCAGTAGGACCAAGTCTCTGTTTCTTCACCTGCTAGCTAGCATTTAATGAAACAACTAACACAAAGAGGTGGGAGTAAATTTCATTAATTTGTGAGGGAGACTACAGGGTACATGAAAATGTGTCTAGTTTCACATAGAAGTAGTCTATTCATGACAATTGTGATGCCAACATTAACAATACTAGCTTGTAACTCTATGCATATGCATGAATTAAAAATATACAATAAGATACATAATATAATTCTTATATATATAATTTAATACTATTGATAGTTATTTTTGTATTTTGTTAACTCTTTAAAAAAATTTGTAAGGATATTATTCAATAACAATGTAAATTGTCCATGTTATTTATTTATTTATTATTGTGAAGAATTTTTTTTTATACGATTCATTTACTCTAGATTCTTTGGTTTTTGTACTTAATAACTCACTTAGATGAATATTTATGATATGATCTCACATTTGATTTTGAAAGTAAGAAATAAAACTCTTTAAGAATAAATAATTTAGGATACATGGCGCAAAATTAAAACTCTGATTTGAGTTTCTCCCAGATTCACCTATTATTATCTATATAGATTACTGAAACAATTAACATGGATATGTAGAAATGTTCTTGCCATAAAAATTGATGAATATTTTAATCATTTTTCAAAATATTACTGAAACAATGAACATAATTACATATATACAGAACTCACCAAAGTTTTAACATTATCTGTTTATGCACACGAAATTCCTTTAACTCTAATGGATGTATTATCAAATTTGGAGTTTGTCCGATTTTCTCACTTTCCATAGGATTAATTATTTGCCAAAATCTTTAAAAGAATCCACATTATTGCATGACAAGTAACACATTAGATAACTTTTTATTTTTTGGCTGACTCTCTTTTTATCTCAATATTTTATTTCGTAAAAAATACATTATTTGTCCATAAAGTTTACCTTATGAGTATTTTTTGTCCCTAGAGTGTCAAATGACAACTATAACCCTATAAATCTCTCTATCTCAATATTTTTCTATCTTATTTAACGATCAACCGAAAACAATTTTCAATTGACTAAAATTTGTAGTCACTCCAAACACCTGCAATTGAAATAAATACTTTTACGGAAATCAATTTCCATCGAATCAAACACTGTCTTAAGTTGTATATAAATTTTATCCACCCTTTATCACGTGATTTAAAATTCACACAAGTCAATGTGTCCAAGTTTTCTTCTTAATTTTTATTTTAATAATTACCTTTTTAAGGTTATACTAATTGGGTCTTATGAATGGGGATAAAGTTTGGCTACAAAGTTGGTTAAACTTGGTTGTAACTTAATGCTACAACTTCAACTAAAAAATGAACATGACTACATATTTTGAAAATCTAATCATTAGATTGTATATTCTTTATGCTCTTAACATACATGTCAAATTTTGTGCCAATTAGATATTTTTTTTATTAATTATATGATCCATAAACTTAGTTTTAGAGCATAATACTAAACTATAAAAACTTGAAATTTAAATGAATGATTGATGACATGGTGATTGATCTTTAATCTCCTGAAAATTTTGCAAGCATGAAGAATATAAGAAGAAAATTTAATCTAATGGTGGATTTGTCAATAGTCATATTCAATAAAAAGATATTAAGTGAAGTTGTAACCTTAGACTATAACAAAATTTGTAGGCAAATTTTATCATGTTAACGGGTGCTCTTATTGCGTTTGTTATTGAACTATTTTAGAAAAATTCTAATACTAATTTTATAATATTTAAGATGCAAGTCTAAACACCAAGGTGGAACTATCACCAAGGTATACATTGCCATTGGTTTTTTTTTTTTTTAAGTCTCACTTACATTTGTATGTGTTTAGGAAATTAGGAACAACTTATTTAGTTTTTTCTGTTAAACACTTTTTACTGAAAATATTCTAAATTATACTTATACTTTGAAAAGTTGAAGGAAAAAAAAAAATGAGGTTTTAGAAAGTTATACATAAAAACTGAAAAGCAAAAAACTAACTTTTAAGCTAATCCCAATTAGATTGTTGACCAATAATCAAGTTGGCTAGGCCTATCATATGCGCGTTACTATTGTTTCATTTGAGAGAAATAAATGAAACCTATGCATGATTAATATTTTTAGAATTTTTTTTTTTGGAGAATGTATATTTTTAGAATTCTTGAATTAATGACAATATATATATATATATTCTAAAATCTTATCAATATTTTAAAAATGAATTAAATTTTATGTCTCTTTCAAAACTGATTATCTAAATTTTGTTTGTAACCAAAAAATCAAAAGGCTAAAAATTAGCATTATAATCTAATCCCAAAGGCATACTTCATCATATCATTACTATTCTATTAAGTGTTAATGACGTAATAAAATCTAACCATGAAGTCTAACCGACAATATCTCTAAAATTTTTTAAAAATTAAGGTACGACGGTTGGATATAATATAATATTTATATTACTATTTAAAGAGTTTTTCCTGTTTGGGACCCTCAATTTAGATGCCCAAAATACTCTCAAATTTATTCATTTTTAAGGCTTAAATCATAAGATTAGACATGTAAAATTAGTTATTTAAAATTCCTCATTCTTAGCTAAATTAAAATAAATAAATAAAACAATTTTTCTCACACCTCCACATTTCTCTCTCACAATAGTTGTCAAATACTAATACAACTTTTTCTTTTTGAAAAAAAATAAAACTGCTCTTTTTTTTTTTTTTTTCCACAAACATACCATTTTTTTTTTTATCACTAAATTATCTTTTTTCACCTCCACATTTCTCACTCACACTAATAGTCAAATACTAATACAACTTCTTAAAATAAAAAAAACTGTCATGAGTAAAATATGAAAACCCAAAATAAAACATAAAAAAGCCTCATTGCACGTGTGTGTGTGTGTGCACGGCGGTGAGATTAGGGATTGGGAGCTAGGTTGAGAGTGAGCTGAGAGTGAGCTATGGGTTCAATTTTGTTTTTCAATTTAGTTTTTTTCTAATTTATAGCAAACCTAGAGCTGCGTTTGATAAAACACAGCTTGAACATATTTGGAGTTGCGTTTAACCAAACGAAACTCTAAAATGTTTAAGTTGCGTTTGTTAAACGTAGCTCCAGACATTTTGAAGTTGCGTTTAATCAAACGCAACTTTATATCAATTTAAGCTGCGTTCGTTAAACGCAGCTCTGGGATATATTGAAAAAAAAAAAAAAAAAAAAAATCTTCGGATGGGTCTTTGAAAAACGCGGCTTCAGTCCTACCCAACTAAATGCAGCCTGAACATCACAAAATGCAGCTTCAGACCTGGTCTATAGCCGCGTTTATCAAACGTGGACGCAGCTCAAACAGTACCCTGAAGCTGTGTTTTTGAAAAACGCAACTCCAAAACGCGTTTTTTGTAGTAGTGTGTGATAAGGTTAGTAATATCTTGACAGGAATATGAAGTCTTTCTTTAGAGAAACCAACAATCCCATCGATTCTTTCTCAAATAAAATAAAATAAAACAACTCTATGGACCGTTTACCTTCGCAAAAAATTTTCCGCTTACCAAAAGTAGTTCATATAATTTATTGACTGGAGTATGAAGTCTTTCTTTTCCTTTTTCTTTTTTAGTTTTTTCCTGAATGAGAGGATGAAACTTGAAAGTGAAACACACATCACATTCACGTGTTCCTCGCTTTGTGAGTAGGCAAAAGATGAAGGGCTTTTCTGAAAACCCAGAGACCTGCATATTCACGTGGTATTATGGTAAAGGCATGCATCAGTAACCCTTATAGTCAAACTTTCGTTGGCAATTTCGAGTTTTCAACACCTTATGAATTGACATGGACTAATGTAGAAAGTTCAAGACTGTGCATTTAAACTAATTGATAAATGTTAGGTGTAACTGTTAGGTTCTAAGGTCTTAGGATTTTATGTATTTATAACTCTAATTTGTAATGTTGGCAAACCATGATCAAAACATTGTATGTTGTCTTCTTTAGACTTGCTCAAAGTTGGTTTAATATTGTAAAGTTGGAATCGAGTGGCTGCAGAAGTACTTGGGACTCTCGGCCTGGCTCGATCGATCGAAGAATAGACTCGATCGATCGAAAATCGCACAGGTTGAATTTTCTGCAGAATTTCCAACTCAACCCTACTTCATTAAACGTTTAGGGTTTTATGTTTTTACCCTAGGTATATAAATAAAACCCTAGCCACGTTTTTGAAGGTTGTCCATATTGTATTGTTGCTCATACACTGCTGTTTTGTGTGAATCTCGTGTGAGATCTTTGAGGAGCTTTCCTTTACACAAAACTTAGGGTTTTCATGGTGGAGATTATTTCAACATCTTGAAGATCATTATTGTTGCAACCATTGGAACTTAAAAGAAAAGCAAGCGGGGAGCTTGTAGCTGATTGAAGAATTCAAGAAGAAGTAGTCCGTGGATTCAGAGCCTGCGCGTGGTCGTGTCAGGAAGTTTTACTGGTGGGTAGCATTAGGAAGTCGAGCGGGGAGCTTGTAGTCCTTCTGTAAGAACTTCAATTCTTTCATAGTGAATTCTGTTATGCCTTGAGGATCGGTGGGTCAAATCCTCCCCAGGTTTTTACCGAGTGGTTTTCTGGGTGATCATATCTTGTGTTATTTATTATTCCGTTGCGTTATATCTTGATATGATTATTTGATTGCTTTAACCTAGAATTGCATAATTTGACTAAGTAACAACTTGGCTAATTAATTTAGGCTACGCAATCTGTGTGTTTAAGGGGTCTAAATTTTCCAACAAGTGGTATCAGAGCAGGTAGCTCTTCTTGTTGTAGATCTTTTGATCTAAGAGCTGATCCTTGACCCCTGTTGTCATGAATAATTTGAAGTGTCTTTCTAATCATATTTCTGCTCATGCTTCTGCTGATTTTATTGATGCCTGTGATGTTTTGAATAAAAGGACACTATTGTTTCTGTTGATTTTTTTGATGCTTTTGAAACTCTTCGTAAAGAATTATCTAAATCTTTGAAAATCGCTAAGAAATTATAGAAGAGTTAAAATTGGCTAATCTTGAAAAAGAGGATTTGATTGTGAGATTAGATGAGTCTAATAAAAAGAATGAATTTTGAGAAATCAAATTTCCTCTCAGATGAAAGATGAAAAGCTTGGAACAAGAGTTAGTTGAATCTAAAGCTAAATTAAGATTTGACTAGTGTCAAGCCTGCTGTTGATAACAGAAGTGTTTCTGTTTCTCTTAAGCCTAAGACTGAGAAAGTTTATATCCTCATTTAAGAGGAATAATAAAGAAAGGCTTATTTTGCTAGGTTAGACAAAGGTAAAAAGTTCTGATGTAGACGCTAAAGTTTCTACACCTAGTCTAAACCTACTGTTAGAGAGCATAATAAATCTGTTTTTTGTGCCTACCTGTCACCTTTTGTGGTGTTGTTGGTCATATTAGACCAAACTGTTCTTTGTTGAGGCAAAAATCANTTATATTATCAATCAAATATTTAAATTTCAAAAATAAGTTATTGATCAAATAGTAAATAACATTCGATTTGAACAAAATTTGGCATGCGTATTAAAAAATAAAGTAAATGCAATCAAATGGTTAGGTTTTTAAAAGTTATATCTAATAAAAACATTTATAAGGAGTTTGAAGGGTTCTTATCCAAAATAGTTAAGAGAAAAATCTTGTCATATTCTTTTTTGGAAAATTTGTTGTGTTGGGAATTGGGATAGAGGCAAGGGGATAGGATGTAGGGATGTTTAAATTAACCTTTATGTATTACCTTTATATATATATATATATATATTCCTTAAATAAATAGGGAAGAGATTTGGAGTCAAACCCTTTAATCTCAAAAATTGGGGAAGAGTAGAGGTTTCAATTATATTAAAAAATACATATTAAATTGTCGATTTTACACTTATAATTGAACATAAAAGAGTTATATATACTTCTCTTATCATTTTCTTTCTTTCCTTCCCATTTTATTTTATTTTATTTTTTAAAAACAAGCACACACACACACACACACACTGAGAAAAAGGAATGAGATTCTAACACAAAGACATAACATAAAAAAGATGCATACTTGTACCATTTTAATTTTTAAAACATCTAAATGTAGGAGATAGATATTTATTCTCCTAACCTCTAGAAATTAATTTATAAAACATCCAAACAAGGGAAAAGATAACCATTCATCTCCCCTCTTCTCTCATCTTCTCTACTTTCTAGTTGCTCTGAAGTTCAAACTTTCAAACATACTGTTAATTAATAAAAAAAATATTTTAAATGAGTAATTACTTGATATTTTGGAAACAATATTCCTCAACAATAACAGGTTTGATAAGAGATATTCTAATATGATCTACATACAACTTATGAAAGAGAAGAAGAGATTGGAAGGTAGTGGAGAAAAAGGAGATGAAATTCAAATCAAAGAAATGGGGCAACACATATTCCATATTATTAGGAATACAGAATAATAGTTTTATTGAAGAAAGAGAAGTGCTACTATGTTACAACATCACTAATGAACATATAAATATTATCTTGACTGGAGAAAGAAAAAAGAAAAAAGAAAAAAAAAAAAGAGAAAAAAGCCATGCACCATGGCCGTATATGAAAACATATGTGGATACTTTTTCTTTTCTTTTCATTTTCTATATAGATATAATAGAAATTTAATTTATTGTGACTGCTCCTTGATAATTGCATTTTATTATTGGGCAAGATACCAATTAGTTTTTTGTATAGGCAGGGTTTGAATCTCAAATCTCTTATTCGACGACAAGAACTTTACTAATTAAACTTATTGGAACCCACTAGATGCTTTTTCTTTAAATGTTCATAAACAATTTATATTCATGATAAGAAACAATCAAATTTATATTAATGTCTTTAGCAAACAAACAAACATTTAATCTAATTTCAAGTTTGATTATTTGTCAAGTTATGCTTATACATAATAATGTATTTATGAATAAGTTAGTAAGCATGAAGCTTCATTTTAATTATATATATATATATATATGAGACAATCAATTTCTTTTTTCTTTATTTTTTCCCCTTCTATACAAAATTTCTTTTATGGGTTTGTATTATGGGTTTTACTACCAAAAAAAGCAAAGGATGAGGTACTACTGTTACCGACCTTTAAATTTTGCAATACTAATACAATTATTACATACATACAAACAGCTGGTGCATGTGCCTGTGTTTTCCCTCTTTGGTGGTGAGTAAGAAGGACTACCAAGCAAGGGAGTCAATACCGTACCGGAGGCTGTACCGGTTTGGCCAGCGATACGATATATATATGTGTGTGTGTGTGTGTGTTTGTGTGTGTGTGTGTATTATAATAAATATAAAAGTTTATCATAAAAAATTTCCTCAATTCAGAACTAATTATTCATGGTTTTAGACTTAAGTATCAATTAAAAGAAAAGAAAAAAAACACAATATAAAAAATAGATAGCTTAAAAGTTACTATTGCATACTAAGAAAACAAATAATACTAATAAGTTAATGCAAATAAATTACCATTCTGCCCTAACAAAAATTCAAAAATTACAAAAAAAAAAAAAAAAAAACTTTTTTCTGTATCGGCCGATACACCCGGTACTGGCTGGTATTGCCGAAATTGGCCGGTATGGCCGGTATTTAAACCAGTACAAAACGTTGATATTTCGATACCGATATACATACCGATACGGTACATACTGGCCGGTACGCTCGGTTCTAATACATTATTGACTACCTTGCTACCAAGGGTCAATCATTAGATTTATGAGAATCTAGGTTTGAAATTTCTAACAAACATTTTCAGGCCATCTCAAAGGATCATTCTAGTAATTACCAAGTGCAGTGGTGTAGGGAGAGGACCCAAACCCACCCCTCTCCCCCCACGCCACCCCGCTTTTTTAAAATATATTTTATTATGTCTAATTTTCCTTAATGGCCTCTCATATTTTTAAAATTTTGTACAAATATTAATTTGAAGTACAATATATCTTTTTTTATTTTAGTATTTATTATTATATGGTTTTTACCATATATAACTCATTAATTCTCTGTATTTTTTAAAAGCAAACTCCTTTTCATTTTGTATTTAAATAAATATTGAGGATACAAGAATGCGTTGATTTTTTTTTTTTTTTCATTTTCCACTAAAAGAAATGATACTATGATTTTTACAATTAAAATTTTAGGATAGGTTATATTTTTTCCATCCTTAAAAAAAAGTAAAATATTTTTTTATATTTAATTATTATTATTATTAGATTACATTGTATATGTTAAGGCATATAAAAGTAATATTTATTAATTAATGTATTTGAATTAATTTATTTTAAATTTCATGTTTTCTAAAACTATTATTATACATTAATGTGTAATCTTTAATTTATTCAACACAAAAAATTATTTAAAATATTCAAAGTATTAATTATAATTAATTTAAAGGATAACTACACAACTTAGTGAAAAACAAAAATTCTCTTAAATTGTATAAAATTGACTTGATCAAATTTTTATATATACATAAAAATAATATATATATATATATATATAGACACACTCAATCATCTAATAGACATGTTTTAAGCATAAATTGATATGTGTAGGGTATAAATTATAGATATATTTTGCTTGGCCCTACTGGAAAACATTGTTGGCTTTGCCACTAACCTAGTATATGTGAGACAAGGAATTACACCCATTTGAGAGAATAGTGAGGTGCTCAAATCTCAAAGGGCTCTATGTAGTCTTGTTAGGCAAAAAAAAAAAATGTGGGAGGGGGTCGATCATTCAAAGAAAAAAAAAAAAAAAAAAAAAAAA
>NW_027069624.1:537058-653901 GCF_002906115.3 Quercus suber | reverse complement strand
CCCCTTAGAATTTTATATATAGCCACTTTAATTGTTGGGCAGTTTGGTTCACAAAAATATTGCAACCATTACAACATTACACAAATGTGACGTACGGTTCGTTCATATACGTACATCTTACATTACGTAATTAATATGATTATCTCTTGAGATGATGATAATCTTATATAGAATTTAATAATGTATTTTTAACAAAAAGAAAAATGTCCATGCCATAACTTTTAATTACAAAATTATCTTTGGATAAAATGACAAAAATGTTGGGTGCGGACACCCACATGTCCAACTCACTCTTTTGCTTGGCTCATTAAATGAGCTTGTTGGACAAGAGTGCTGAGAAGTTAGCAAAGTGAAGTGAACTTGCATGAGAAGTTTGCCAAAAAGAGGAGTTGAAGTCATCATTGTTATGTACAAAAATTAAGGTAAGTGGCTTGCATTTATTGTGATTTGATGTGACGTGTGTGAAAGGAAGAATAGAAGAAAAAGGCGATGAAATAAAATGTGAGAACAGGACAGTGTAATCTTGGAGAACTGTGTAAGTGAGAGCAAGCAACAGTAAGAGAAAAATATAGAGAGCAAGAGAAAATTACGAGAGATATACAGTGAGTAAGCGAGTAGTGAGTAAAAAAAGGGAGGGTTTTTTTTTTTTTTTTTTTCAAGTTGTATATGTGTTGTAATTTCTATTTAATATAATGAAATTATTCGGAATTTGTCTCGTAATTTTTTTCTTTAAAGAGAAAGAGTTTCCACATAAATCTTTGTGTTCTTGTGAGGTTATGTTTTCACTATGCTTGCTTTTATTCCCATTTATATAAAAATTTTCCCAAAATAAAATGAACTCAAAACATTGAAAAATAACCAAATAGCTCTGAAACTGAAACCTTCAACATGACCAAAATACGTGCGATATCTCTAAACTAACCAATAATAAAAACTCCCAAGAAAAAACCAATAATAAAATACGTAAATATCTTTAAAATGACCCAAAAAAAAAAAAAAAACCCTTAAAAATCTCTAAAGTGACCAAAATACTATATTAACTCCAAAATCACCTAAAACGCCATCAAGACCTCCAAAAGAACCAAATTATCCCTAAAAATTTAAAATGACTAAATATCCTTATATCTCTCAAAAATCTATATCTATATAATAACTAATAGGCAAAACAATTGATTTTTTTTTTGTTGACAACACCTCATTGAGCCACATGGCTACATAAATTAATGCCACGTCTATGAATAGAAACACAACAATTGTATCTTTTCATTTAAACGTTCATCTTAAAAATTAAAAAAAAAAAAAATACTGCCTATTATTATAAACTAGAGACAACTCTTGGGGCAGTAGTTATAAATAAAACATCACTTCTTTTTTATATTTTTCTCACTAAATGTTCTTCTTTCCCTTCTCTCTCTCTCTCTCTCTCTCTATCCGAAATTTAGTATTTGCAACACGACTTCTCTTTTTGATAACACGAGCCAGCAAAGTTCCAAAACAAGTTTAAACGACAGATACCCCTCCTCAAATGTATAGTAAATAAAAAGTGGGTTAACATAGCATAGTATTTGTATCATAAACTCAAAGGATTTGCGTTTGTTCTAAGTATATGTTATTGTGCGATTTATATTCATGTTTGCGTTAATATTTCTTTCGGTGGTGATATTGATTTTGATGTTGGGATTACATACTAACGTAACTGGTTTATTCTTTTCTAATATTATTCCTTTTTCAAACAACAACTTTAGACAATCTCACAGTACAACAATAAAACAAATACATTAAATAGAGTTTGTAAGGAAGACAAATTGTCGAAAGTTGTTATTGAATGTTCAAATAGCGTTGAAAACACTATGAATATTTAGACCCTCAAAATACAAATTACCAATTCAAGCTTTATATCAAACAATGTATGTGCAGAAAATAATTATAAGCTTATGCCAGAATTGATAAACAATCTAAACCAAATAAAATCACATCCACAGTAGAAATTAAATGGCAAAGATTAAGGGAAGAGAGATGCAAACACAAGGACAACACAGCGATGTGTTATTGAAGAGGAAACCGAAGCCCTCGGCATAAAACCTCTCCGCCGCCCTCCAAGCGGTCAATAATCCACTAGAAAATGAAGTTGGGATACATGAACAGCAATAGACCCTCCAAACCTAATCTACTCAGGTACCTAAGCCCTTCAAGCTTCTTACTCCAACGAGGTTACGCCGAACCTTTGTCTTTTCTAACTTACCGGATTCCGCTATAACCCATAACATCAACCAATAATCATTGGTCCATTCTTAATTGCTTCCCAAAACACCAAATAGCCTTCTTACAGATATGAGTATGATGGGAAAAAGATTTTGGTAAGAACCTCTCAAGGATGTAATAATAAAGAGGATGAGAGTAGAGGAATTTGAAGAGTTTTTATGTGAAGATTGTGGATGAATCAATCTTGTTTTTCTCTAGGGTTTCTCTCTCAAAATTCTCTCTAGAAGCTCTCTACATTTTGTGGGTATAAGGGGTATTTATACTTAGGTGAGAATAGAATGCGAAGAGTCAGTTTTTCCAAAATAGGGTGGTCTGGCGGCTTGGCCTTGCAACTTGACTAAGTTGCGAGTTCAAGCCGCGAGATAACAGAACGGTTAGGCTGGACTTTTTGTCCTATAGTGCTCTAGCTGGCGTGACTGTTCATCTTCTCGCACGCTTCACTCGTGTGCTGCATTTGGCGGCTTACCAGTCGCGAGTCACCCGCGAGTCCTAACTGCGAGTTTTTGCATTCTTGCACAATCTCGAGCATTTCTTCACACTCTCTCACTCATTACCCTTGCATGATTCTCACCTAAATACAAGGTTACTAATTGCTAAATTACAAGTAAATTTGGTACAGAATAAAGCCAATACAATGGTTGATTAAATTCAACCTTACAGTTATATATTGTTACTATTAGTCTTTGATATAGAGAAGTATATATGAAACTATCAAATTGGTTTTGAGTTACTATCTGGTGGATTCTTTGGGCGACTTATATCTACTTATTTATTGCGTGAAACCCTCTGATTGATTTATTGGCCATATGTATTTGATGGGAATACATATCTAAGTTGGAAGCAATTAATTCTTTTATATCGTGAAACCACGAACGGTTTGATGACCCAAGCCTTGCACCGATTCGGGTTAATGGTAGAAAGAAAGAAACAGGTTTCATTATAAACCATGGTGGCTCCAAGAATTTTTTCTAGAGGGGGGTCAATAATGGTAGAGCTATAAATTTATTGGCGGGGGTAGGGGCGAGTAAAAATATAAGATGATTTCTTTTTTTTAATGGTTTTTCTATATAGATAACTTCCACGTTATATACAATACAATTATATTATATAATAGTCTAAAAAATTTGAAAGTTCAATATGTGTCTAAAACACCCTTGAACATTAAGACCCCCGATTACAAAATTACCAATTCAAGTTTTATATCAAACAATGTATGTGCGGAAAATGATAACAAGCTTATAATAGAATTGATAAACAATCTAAATCATAAATAATCACAAACACAACAGTAATTAAATGGTAAAGATAAAGGGAAGAATGATGCAAACACAAGGACAACACGTGATGTGTTATCGAAAAGGAAATCGAAGCTCTCAGCGTAAAACCTCTCCCCCGCCCTCCAAGCGGTCAATAATCTACTAGAAAATGTAGTTGGAATACATGAACAGCAATAGACCCTCCAAGCCTAATCTACCCAGGTACCTAAGCCCTCCAAGCTTCCTTCTCCAACGAGGTTGCACCGAACCTTTTTCTTTTCTAGCTTACCAGATTTCGCTACTAAACCATAGCATCAACCAATGAATATTGGTTCCTTCCAAACTGCTTCCCTTAGCACAAAATGAACCTTCTCACAAACGTGGGTGTGGTGAGAAAAGGATTTGGCCAATGACCTCTCAAAGATGTATCAATGGAGAGAAAGAGAGTAAAGAAATTTGTAGAGTATCTTAGATGAAGATTGGGGATGAGGCAATCTTGTTTTGCTCTAGGGTTTCTCTCACAAAATTCTCTTTGGAAGCTCTCTCCATTTGGTGAGTATAAGGGTGTATATATAGTGGTAAGTGTTTGGAATGCGAAGAGACAATTTTTCCTAAACAGGGCTGGTTGGCGGCTTGGCCTCGTAACTGGTCTGAGTCGCGAGTTCAAGCTGCGAGATAACGGCCTGGCTAGCCTGTGACTTTTGTCCTGTAGTACGACAGATGGCGCGACCCTTCAGCTCCCTTGTGTGCTTCTCACGTGCCTACAGTTGGCGGCTTGCCAGTCGCGAGTCAGCCATGAGTCCTAGTCGTGAAACTCTGCTTCTTTGCACAAACTTGAGCTTTTCTTCACATCTTCTCACACACTACCCTTACATGAATCCCACCTAAATACAAGATTATTAATTGCTAAAATACAAGCAAATTTGGCACGGCATAAAGCCAACAAGACGGTTGATTAAATTCAACCTTACAATCTCCCCCTTTGACTATTCCGTGACAAAACCCTACAACAGATTCTAGACTTAAAGCGTGAGTTGGGAACAGTTAAGCAAAACTCACTCACACCTAACTCTAGATTCTGATAAGCTCTTGAAACATATGAACAAATATCTCCTGAAACACAACAACACAACAATATCATTGTATGCAGAAAAACTTGAAATGCATATGGAGCAAGCACAATGGAATAAAGCAATAAATTATGGCAAGGCCTAAACAAGCAATCACTATAAACAAGTGATCACAATGCTCATTCACACTTGGAATGATTATCTGGACATTCAAGCTGACAAACACAAGACAAATCACTTGAATGACCAACACTCAACCAATGCACAGTACATGAAGTATATGCATCTAGGAAAAAATCCTACAAGGGCACAAGAGTGATGTACTGAAGTAAAATGCATGACATTTAACATCAAGTAGTAAAGCATAAAGCATAAAGGCTGCATAAGCAAGGTATTGCATAAGCATGGTACTAACCATAAAAGCCTACAAACAAGCATGGAAACAAACCCTAAAAGTTTACAAAAGCAACATGGGTACAAAGGTCCAAACAAAATGTAAAATACTTCCCTTAACATATCACTCCCCCTAACATGAATCATAGGAGCTGTGATGAGCTTGGAACATATATACCTGTACCCTGAAACACTTGCACAAAACACATTAGACTTTTAAGGTAAAGCAAGTAATAAACGGATAAGTATAACGTAACAAGCAAACTGTGATCAAGTAAACATAATGTGAAACATGTGAGCAACTTGATCATACACCATATACCAAAACATAGTTTTCTTATTAACACATTGTCTTCTCCCTCTTGGTATATGCATCTCCCCTATGGAATATCTCTCCCCTTACAAATGTGCACAAGAAATAGAATTTTTCTCCCTAAGAATGTGCATAAAGGTCATATAGAAATGACAAAAACTCTTCGGTATACTCTGTAGAGTATACTCTCCCCCTTTTTGTCAGGAATAGACAAATGGTCAAAGAGAAACGAGGACAAGAGATGAAGGTATGAACAATGATAATGATGCATGAGGGGTGCGAGATGAATGAGAAAATGAAGCTCAAACCTAAGACAAAGAAAAATGCTACAAAGCATAAGGCAAATATGACATGCTAGGATGAAGAAACAATGTATGAACCAATGCATGACAATGGTAGCAAGGTGTGTGCAAGAGGTGGCAAAGTGCAATGCATAACCAATGCATGAAAAATGCACATGTGGGGTAAGGTGTGTTAAATACACAACTAATGAACCAAACATGTTCCTAATGAGAAAACATGAGAAACCCCAAAGTTTGATACTCATCGGAGTCCAAACAAGTAGTGAGTAAGCGAGTAGTGAGTAAAAAAAGGGAGGGATTTTTTTTTTTTTTTTTTTCAAGTTGTATATGTGTTGTAATTTCTATTTAATATAATGAAATTATTCGGAATTTGTCTCGTAATTTTTTCCTTTAAAGAGAAAGAGTTTCCACATAAATCTTTGTGTTCTTGTGTGGTTATGTTTTCGCTATACTTGCTTTTATTCCCATTTATATAAAAATTTTCCCAAAAAAAAAAATGAACTCAAAACATTGAAAAATAACCAAATAGCTTTGAAACTGAAACCTTCAACATGACCAAAATACGTGCGATATCTCTAAACTAACCAATAATTAAAACACCCCAAAAAAAACCAATAATAAAATACGTAAATATCTTTAAAATGACCCAAAAAAGAAAAGAAAAAAAACCTTAAAAATCTCTAAAGTGACCAAAATACTATATTAACTCCAAAATCACCTAAAACGCCATCAAGACCTCCAAAAGAACCAAATTATCCCTAAAAATTTAAAATGACTAAATATCCTTATATCTCTCAAAAATCTATATCTATATAATAACTAATAGGCAAAGCAATTGATTTTTTTTTGTTGACAACACCTCATTGAGCCACGTGGCTACATAAATTAATGCCATGTATATGATTAAAAACACAACAATTGTATCTTTTCATTTAAACGTTCATCTTAAAAATTAAAAAAAATAAATAAATACTGCCTATTATTATAAACTAGAGACAACTCATGGGGCAGTAGTTATAAATAAAACATCACTTCTTTTTTATATTTTTCTCACTAAATGTTCTTCTTTCCCTTCTCTCTCTCTCTCTCTGAAATTTAGTATTTGCAACACGACTTCTCTTTTTGATAACACCAGCCAGCAAAGTTCCAAAACAAGTTTAAACGTCAGATACCCCTCCTCAAATGTATAGTAAATAAAAAGTGGGTTAACATAGCATAGTATTTGTATCATAAACTCAAAGGATTTGCGTTTGTTCTAAGTATATGTTATTGTGCGATTTATATTCATGTTTGCGTTAATATTTCTTTCGGTGGTGATATTGATTTTGATGTTGGGATTACATACTAACATAACTGGTTTATTCTTTTCTAATATTATTCCTTTTTCAAACAACAACTTTAGACAATCTCACAGTACAACAATAAAACAAATACATTAAATAGAGTTTTTAAGGAAGACAAATTGTCGAAAGTTGTTATTGAATGTTCAAATAGAGTTGAAAACACTATGAATATTTAGACCCTCAAAATACAAATTACCAATTCAAGCTTTATATCAAACAATGTATGTGCGAAAAATAATTATAAGCTTATGCCAGAATTGATAAACAATCTAAACCAAATAAAATCACATCCACAACAGAAATTAAATGGCAAAGATTAAGGAAAGAGAGATGCAAACACAAGGACAACACAGCTATGTGTTATCGAAGAGGAAACCGAAGCCCTCGACGTAAAACCTCTCCGTCGCCCTCCAAGCGGTCAATAATCCACTATAAAATGAAGTTGGGATACATGAACAGCAATAGACCCTCCAAGCCTAATCTACCCAGGTACCTAAGCCCTTCAAGCTTTTTGCTCCAACGAGGTTACGCCGAACCTTTGTCTTTTCTAGCTTACCGGATTCCGCTATAACCCATAACATCAACCAATAACCATTGGTCCCTTCTTAACTGCTTCCCAATACACCAAATAGCCTTCTCACGGATATGAGTATGATGAGAAAATGATTTGGGTAAGAACCTCTCAAGGATGTAATAATAAAGAGGATGAGAGTAGAGGAATTTGAAGAGTTTTTATGTAAAGATTGTGGATGAATTAATTTTGTTTTTCTCTAGGGTTTCTCTTTCAAAATTCACTCTGGAAGCTCTCTACATTTTGTGGGTATAAGGGGTATTTATACTTAGGTGAGAATGGAATGCGAAGAGTCAGTTTTTCCCAAATAGGGTGCTCTGGCGGCTTGGCCTCGCGACTTGACTAAGTTGCGAGTTCAAGCCGCGAGATAACAGAACAATCAGGTTGGACTTTTTGTCCTATAGTGCTCCAGCTGGCGTGACTGTTCATCTTCTCGCACAATTCACTCGTGTGCTGCATTTGGCGGCTTACCAGTCGCGAGTCACCCGCGAGTCCCAGCCGCGAGTCTCTGCATTCTTGCACAATCTCGAGCATTTCTTCACACTCTCTCACTCACTACCCTTGCATGATTCTCACCTAAATACAAGGTTACTAATTGCTAAATTACAAGCAAATTTGGCACGGAATAAAGCCAATACAATGGTTGATTAAATTCAACCTTATAGTTATATATTGTTGCTATTAGTCTTTGATATAGAGAAGTATATATGAAACTATCAAATTGGTTTTGAGTTACTATCTGGTGGATTCTTTGGGTGACTTATATCTACTTATTTATTGCGTGAAACACTCTGATTGATTTATTGGCCATATGTATTTGATGGGAATACATATCTAAATTGGAAGCCATTAATTCTTTTATTTCGTGAAACCACGAACGGTTTGATGACCCAAGCCTTGTACCGATTCGGGTTAATGGCAGAAAGAAAGAAACAGGTTTCATTATAAACCATGGTGGCTCCAAGAATTTTTTCTAGAGGGGGGTCAATAATGCAGAGCTATAAATTTATTGGCGGGGGTAGGGGCGAGTAAAAATATAAGATGAATTTTTTTTTTTAATGGTTTTTCTATATAGATAACTTCCACGTTATATACAATACAATTATATTATATAATAGTCTAAAAAATTTGAAAGTTCAATATCTGTCTAAAACACCCTTGAATGTTAAGACCCCCGATTACAAAATTACCAATTCAAACTTTATCAAACAATGTATGTGAGGAAATGATAACAAGCTTATAATAGAATTGATAAACAATCTAAACCATAAATAATCACAAACACAACAGTAATTAAATGGTAAAGATAAAGGGAAGAAATATGCAAACACAAGGACAACACGCGATGTGTTATCGAAAAGGAAATCGAAGCCCTCGGCGTAAAACCTCTCCCTCGTCCTCCAAGCGGTCAATAATCCACTAGAAAATATAGTTGGGATACATGACCAGCAATAGACCCTCCAAGCCTAATCTACCCAGGTACCTAAGCCCTCCAAGTTTCCTTCTCCAACGAGGTTACACTGAACCTTTTTCTTTTTTAGCTAACCAGATTCCGCTACTAAACCATAGCATCAACCAATGAATATTGGTTCCTTCCAAACTTCTTCCCTTAGCACCAAATGAACCTTCTCACAAATGTGGGTATGGTGAGAAAAGGATTTGGCCAATGACCTCTCAAGGATGTATCAATGGAGAGGAAGAGAGTAAAGGAATTTGTAGAGTATCTTAGATGAAGATTGGGGATGAGGCAATCTTGTTTTGCTCTAGGGTTTCTCTCACAAAATTCTCTTTAGAAGCTCTCTCCATTTGGTGGGTATAAGGGTGTATATATAGTGGTGAGTGTTTGGAATGCGAAGAGACAATTTTTCCTAAACAGGGCTGGTTGGTGGCTTGGCCTTGCGACTGGTCTGAGTCGCGAGTTCAAGCTGCGAGATAACAGCCTAGCTAGCCTGGGACTTTTGTCCTGTAGTGCGAGAGATGGCACGACCCTTTAGCTCCCTTATGTGCTTTTCACGTGCCTGCAGCTGGCAGCTTGCCAGTCGCGAGTCAGCCATGAGTCCTAGCCACGAAACTCTGCTTCTTTGCACAAACTTGAGCTTTTCTTCACATCTTCTCACACATTACCCTTACATGAATCCCACCTAAATACGGGATTATTAATTGCTAAAATACAAGCAAATTTGGCACGGAATAAAGCCAACAAGACGGTTAATTAAATTCAACCTTACAATCTCCCCCTTTGACTATTTCGTGACAAAACCCTACAACAGATTCTAGACTTAAAGCATGAGTTGGGAACAGTTGAGCAAAACTCACTCACACCTAACTCTAGATTCTGATAAGCTCTTGAAACATATGAACAAATATCTCCTGAAATACAACAACACAACAATATCATTGTATGCAGAATAACTTGAAATGCATATGGAGCAAGTACAATGGAATAAAGCAATAAACTATGGCAAGGCCTAAACAAGCAATCACTACAAACAAGTGATCACAATGCTCATTCACACTTGGAATGATCATCCGGACATTCAAGCTAACAAACACAAGACAAATCACTTGAATGACCAACATTCAACCAATGCACAGTACATGAAGTATATGCATCTAGAAAAAAATCCTACAAGGGCACAAGAGTGATGTACTGAAGTAAAATGCATGACATTTAACATCAAGTAGTAAAGCATAAAGCATAAGGCTGCATAAGCAAGGTATTGCATAAGCATGGTACTAACCATAAAAGCCTACAAACAAGCATGGAAACAAACCCTAAAAGTTTACAAAAGCAACATGGGTACAAGGGTCCAAACAAAATGTAAAATACTTCCCTTAACATATCACTCCCCCTAACATGAATCATAGGAGCTGTGATGAGCTTGGAATATATATACTTGTACCCTAAAGCACTTGCACAAAACACATTAGACTCTTAAGGTAAAGCAAGTAATAAACGGATAAGTACAATGTAACAAGTAAACTGCGATCAAGTAAACATGATGTGAAACATGTGAGCAACTTGATCATACACCATATAACAAAACATAGTTTTCTTATTAACACAATGTCTTCTCCCTCTTGGTATATGCATCTCCTCTATGGAATATCTCTCCCCCTACAAATGTGCACGAGAAATAGAATTTTTTCCCCTAAGAATGTGCACAAAGGTCATATAGAAATGACAAAAACTCTTCAGTATACTCTATAGAGTATACTTTCCCCCTTTTTGTCAGGAATAGACAAACGGTCAAAGAGAAACGAGGGCAAGAGATGAAGGTATGAACAATGATAATGATGCATGAGGGGTGCGAGATGAATGAGAAAATGAAGCTCAAACCTAAGACAAAGAAAAATGCTACAAAGCATAAGGCAAATATGACATGCTAGGATGAAGAAACAATGTATGAACTAATGCATGACAAGGGTAGCAAGGTGTGTGCAAGAGGTGGCAAAGTGCAATGCATAACCAATGCATGAAAAATGCACATGTGGGGTAAGGTGTGTTAAATACACAACTAATGAACCAAACATGTTCCTAATGAGAAAACATGAGAAACCCCAAAGTTTGATACTCATCGGAGTCCAAACAAGCGAGACAATGCCTAAAAGACATTTTATCAAACACATAACATGCACACTATGAACAACAATGTGAAACAATGCATGAACATCATGAAAACCACCCTTAATACATGCTCTTTTTGCCACAAGGGGCCAACATCCAAAGCAAATCAACAAAAGAAACCAATCCCGTACAAAAATTTTGAGAAAAAATAAAGTTTTCCCATCCCTTATGATGAAAATCCCAACCAAGAGCACAAAACTGTCCAAAATATAATCTAAGGATCCAAAACAATGGAAAGAGTTTAAAATTACCTTAGAGATGTTAATGGAATGAAAAACCATTCAAATTGATTGGGTTTTGATATAAAAATATTGAAAGAGGGGTTTAAGAGAGGATGGGAGAGGTTTAAAACAAGTTTCCCACGAAAAAACTCTTTAAAAAGCTGATTCTGGGCATTTGGCGACTGGGAGAGTCGCAAACGAGTTGCCAGTGAGCCGCGAAACCATTCTGTGTGAACTCGCGACTGGGCTCTCGACTGGGCAAGTCGCCAAAACGAGTCGCCAAAACTCGCAGCTTGGTTTGGCTGGTTGCAAGTCGCCAAAATGAGTTGCCAAAAATTTTGACACTTGTTTTTCAACCTAGAACATGTTTAAACACTGAAAAACAATGTAAGCACTAAGCATGAACACAAAGAGTGATAAAAATCACTTCCAAAAACATATAAAATGATCAAAAATCTTTTTGGATTGATCCATATAAAGATGAGCACACACACATCACATTTAAACAAGTATAATTGAACAAATGAATAATGCATTCATTGAACATTAGGCATGTGTGTTGTGTGTGTGTATCAAGTGTGGAATAGTCCTTAGTCTAGAGTGAAGTTTCAATGATTAATTCAATCAAGTCATACACAACTAGTGCTAAGACAAATGGTCTATCTCAATTATAGAAATGAACATATATGACCTCTCACAAGAAAATGATTACATATTTTTGAAGTTTTTCATTTGGCTTCTTTACAATTCATAACATTTGATCATTTTGAATCAATACATCTCATTTTGAGATCGATGCCTAAAATTTTTAATATTTCAATTTGATGAACAAGCCTTTAGCTTTTGGGCATCATACATTTTCATAAAAGTCGCTTTCCCTTTTTCCTAGTCAAATACTAGTATGGCGACAGGTTTTTGTAGCTCAATATCTCTTTTCATTTGGAGATTTACATTTGGTGAGTTCTTTAAGTGAAAACAACAAAATAAAGAGTGGGAAGATATATAGGCACAAGTCTATGCATGTCTCAAAACCAACAAGACTATTAACTAATCATTCATGACAAGCTTGAAGATTGATTTACAACAATCACACAAAGATGTCAAGATTTTTCCCACAAAGATATAAGTGCATAAAGAACAAGTTAAGCTCGTAAAAGCACAAAACCATTAGTACAAAGGTACAAGGAAAAACTCACATGTGATATATGCTCAAACATATATGATCAAACTTTTTGAATTTTTCACTTTTTATGTGGTTTTGGATTTTTTACTCACACAAAACTAAAACATAAAAGTAAGATCAAAACACAAACAATGCATATGAATAAATGCAAGATGCACAAAATGCATGAAGATATGAAGCATCTAATGCATGAGTGGTCCTACAAAAATCGAAAGAATTAGATCAAGGACCAAAAGAGTAAAAGCTCAACCATAGGAACCCTTCATCATCCAAACGGAACGCTTGTTTGGAATGAGTGTCTCAAGAGAAGTAAGACGAGAGTTGGAAGAATGAGAACTGGAGATGCACATAGTCAAAGAGTTAAGAGCATTAAACATTTTCTTTAACAACATGCTATTTTCACTCAAATTCGGTTTACTCTTTTTAGCACAACTTCCAAAAAGTTCAAGTTTCTCTTTTCTTTTAATTCTTTTAAAAGCATGAAACTTAGAGCATTGAGGTCTTAGATGACCAAAAGCACCGCAATGGTGACAAACAATGTGTTTAGGTCCACTAGGCTTTTTGGGAAGGGATCTAGCAACAAGGTTTTGTTCTCTCTTCAACTTATAACATTGAGGTCTTATGTGACCGATCACACCGCAATGGTGGCAAGTTGAAACAAACTTAGATCCCTTCAAAACCTTAGGTTGAGACCTAAACGGAGGCTTTGACTTAACAGCCTTTCTCTCCAACTTTTGGTTTCTTTTATATGGAGGAATGTACACCGATTTGTCCTTTGAGGTAGAACAAAAAATAGACACAAAAATCGGGTACCACAACATGATTGCAACAAATATTTTCACCATTTTTAACAGTAGGTTCAGCAATCAAACATTTGGCATGCATCTTAAGAGATTCATTTTCAGATTTAAGATCATCAACAAGTTTGTTAGACAAAACAAGTTTAGCATCCAAGTCCATATTTAAACATTCAAACTTTTTCATCTTTTCAAGAGAATTTTCAGCAAGCTTCTTATATTTTTCAACCAATTTATTGGATTCTTTGAGCTTAGCAATCAAATCATCATTTTCACAAATGAACTTGCTCAAATTCTTTTGAGACTTCTTTGCTCCTTTCTTCAAGAGTTTGTCAAAAACATTAATAGATGCAAGTAACATGTCATCACAATTATGAGGATTAACACTCATAGAGGCATTTTCACAAACATAGAGCATGTTACAATCAACAACATCCATAGAAGCATACAAAGCATTATCCACGGCAAAACATACAAGGGGTCAAGGATCACACTTAGGTATTTAAACCACAACAAGTGCACTCGCTCTGATACCAATTGAAAATTCAATATGTGTCTAAAACACCCTTGAACGTTAAGACCCTCGATTACAAAATTACCAATTCAAGCTTTATATCAAACAATGTATGTGCGGAAAATGATAACAAGCTTATAATAGAATTGATAAACAATCTAAACCATAAATAATCACAAACACAACAGTAATTAAATGGTAAAGATAAAGGAAAGAAAGATGCAAACACAAGGACAACACACAATGTGTTATCAAAGAGGAAACTGAAAGCCTCAGCGTAAAACCTCTCTGTCGCCCTCCAAGCGGTCAATAATCTACTAGAAAATGTAGTTGGGATACATGAATAGCAATAGACTCTCCAAGCCTAATCTACCTAGGTACCTAAGCCCTCCAAGCTTCCTTCTCCAACGAGGTTGTGCCAAACCTTTTTCTTTTCTAGCTTACTGGATTCCGCTACTAAACCATAGCATCAAACAATGAATATTGGTTCCTTCTAAACTACTTTCCTTAGCACCAAATGAACCTTCTCATAGACGTGGGTGTGGTGAGAAAAGAATTTGGTCAATAACCTCTCAAGGATGTATCAACGAAGAGGAAGAAAGTAGAGGAATTTGTAGAGTCTCTTAGATGAAGATTGGGGATGAGGCAATCTTATTTTGCTCTAGGGTTTCTCTCACAAAATTCTCTCTGGAAGCTCTCTCCATTTGGTGGGTATAAGGGTGTATATATAGTGGTGAGTGTTTGGAATGCGAAGAGACAATTTTTCCTAAATAGGGCTAGTTGGCGGCTTGGCCTCGCGACTGGTCTGAGTCACAAGTTCAAGCCATGAGGTAACAGCCTGGCCAGCCTGGGACTTTTTTCCTGTAGTGCGACAGCTAACGCGACCCTTTAACTCCCCTGTGTGCTTCTCACGTGCCTGCAGTTGGCGGTTTGCCAGCCGCGAGTCTTTGCCACGAAATTCTGCTTCTTTGGCACAAACTTGAGCTTTTCTTCACATCTTCTCACACACTACCCTTACATGAATCCCACCTAAATACAGGGTTACTAATTGCTAAAATACAAGCAAATTTGGCACGGAATAAAGCCAACAAGACGGTTGATTAAATTCTACTTTACAAAATTATTAACAGTTTAAAGATTGTTAAGACAACAATCATTGGATGCATAAACAAATAGAATTTAAATAACTAATCATACATTTTATCAAATTAATAATAACTTATTATATTTATAAGTTATATCAATTGAATAAAAAAATAAAATAAATAAGAATAGTAACATAGTTAGGAGTAGGGCTAGTAGTAAATGTGAAACTAAGAAAAATAAATACTCCGCTAATAAACTTTTGCTTTTGAAGTGTATGGTTTTATAAATATACACATGGTCACTCTCTTGGAATTGGAGTAAGTAGTAAAAGATTTCTTGGACTTGGAAATGTGTAGAGCACATATCAAACTACTTGATTGGGCATAGAGAAAAACTAAGAATCATGTTCAAGCTTATTTCATTTGGGTTTAACAAAAAATTTAAAGTCTAGGTGTTCAAATTTTTATTGTAGGGGTCAAAAAAAAAATGGACTTGGAAATGTGTAGAGCACATATCAAACTACTTGATTGGGCATAGAGAAAAACTAAGAATCATGTTCAAGCTTATTTCATTTGGGTTTAACAAAAAATTTAAAGTCTAGGTGTTCAAATTTTTATTGTAGGGGTCAAAAAAAAAATTTCTTTTATATATTATATATATATATATATATATATTTTTGGACCAGGTCAGGGGGTTCATTTGAACCCCCTTAGCTGGTCTTGGAGTCGCCCTTGATTATAAAAGGTATGATTCTTGACTTTATGTGCAAGATTGCAATGGCAGGAGTTAATGGCATGCAATCTATGAGATATATATATATATATATATATGTCATCTTTTGTTAAATACATTAGTTGTGTATTTGGCAATGAGAGATTCTACGTCTAAAATATTTTTACAACATTTTTACAACAAATCACAGGTGGTTAGTTGTTATTGGTTCAAATTTGAAACTAACACTAAGATTACTTTTTTACCCCAACAATAACAACCAGTAACAACCTGTCACTTAAGATTTGTTGTAAAAATGTTGTAGACATATCATTTCTCTTTGGCAATACATGGATATGTTATGAAAGATTGCATGGATGTAAATGATAGTTAAATGTGTCATTAATACTAATACCATAGCTTTGACCTTTTATGTGCAAAGGTGTATGGGTTTGATGAATAAAGAAAATTTGGTCAATATATATAGTAGAGTCAAATATTTTGAATCTATTTTATTAGACTCAATTTTGGTGTGGCTGCCACTTTTGTTATTGGTTCACCTTTTTACTAATTCATCGGGGGACTCATTATTAATTGATAATTAAAATAGCATTATGAGAGCTATTGTTAATAATTTAAAAAAATTGGAGCATAAGCCCAATATTTGGATGCGTCAAATGTGAACAAAAATATATAAAAAAAGGGTGGATTCCACACTGATGGAGCTTGTATAATATAAAAGCGAAATGTTAGACTTTTTGTTAATCATTCCTTATTGCAACATGTGGCTATATAAATTTATGCCATGTATATATTTAAAAACACCGTACAATTGTGTATTTTCATTTTTGAATAGGCACATTTTTTATTAATAGACACATTTTTATTCAATATGCACATTTTAGGTCAATAAACACCTTTTCATTCAATAGGAACATTTTCGGTCAATAGGCACATTTTGGTATATCCAATATGAAAGGTTATGATTTTTCAATTGGCAACTTTTTGTATATTTAATTTGAATGGTTATGACTTTTCAATAGGCACCTTTTTGTATATATTACAACCTATCTTATAACAAAAATTAAACTAAAGACGTAATATTCTATCTCTTATTTATTCCCACAAAAAACTAATAAATAAAACAACATTATTTTCTTTTGTCTAACTAATAACATTTTGTGCTATTTCTTTTAATATTATTATTATTATTATTTTTTTTTAAATTTCATGCATTTTTGCTTACTACTTCAACTCAAAAATGATATATATTTTTTCTCTTGAAACTCGTCCAATAGCTATTCTCGTGCATCGCACGGGTTAGCGACTAGTAATATTAAAAATGAAAACCCCAAAAAATAACAAAAAGGATAAAATAGCATCTAAACTCTCCAAAATGACTAAATAAAATACCCCTAAAACCTCCAAAAATGCCACTATGAATCTAAAAAATAACTAAAATACCCTCTAAACCTCCAAAATTACCAAAAATAGCATCAAAACCTCAAGAATGACAAAATACATAAGAAACCAACCCCCTCCCCCCCCCCCCCCAAAGTGTCCAAAATACCCATAAAGTATTAAAAAAAATGATCAAAATATGCTCAAAACCTCCAAATTGTCCAAAATACCCCTAAAGTATTAAAAAAAAATGATCAAAATATGCTCAAAACCTCTAAATTACCAAAATATCTCCAAAGCATCGAAAATTACCAAAATACCTACCAAAGCCTCCAAAATTCCTAAAATACCTCTAGTAACTCTGAAATATAGAAAATACCTTAAATTTTCTAAAATGTTGTAAGAAGAAAAATGAATAATATGCTATCACTATATAGATATGTCAAGTTTGGTTGGATTTGAGGTATTTTTCAACTCAACCAAGTTAGGTTGATTTGATTGTCACATTAAGGGATTTTGTCATGTGTGACAAACAATGGACTCTCATTGAAAAATTTAAGTATGGTTTTCAGATCTACCATTTAATGAACTGTAAAAGAAAGAGATTTAAGGTTTTTTAGGTCAAACAAAGGTCGAACCATAATGAAATCATAATTAATTTAATAATTATTTAAATATAAATAAATATATTAAATTGTATAAAGGCGATTTTATCATGTGTGACAAAAAATGGACTCTCATTAAACATTTAAGTATAGTTTTCAGATCCGGACCGTTTAATGAATGTAAAAGAAAGAATTCAAGGTTTTTTAGGTCAAACGAGTCGAATCGTAATGACATCATAATTAATTTAATAATTATTTAAATATAAATAAATATATTAAATTAGTATAAATAGAAAAATGAAATAAAATGATCCCATTAAATATGGAAATCTATCTTTCAAATGTATTTTTTCATATTATAACTTTCACGGGACAAATAAGAAATATTAAATCCTAAACATACATAGATATAATATTTCTTTATTTTATTTAANTTGATTGTCACATTGAGGTGATTTTGTTATGTGTGACAAACAATGGACTCTCATTGAAAAATTTAAGTATGGTTTTCAGATCTGGACCATTTAATGAACTGTAAAAGAAAGAGATTTAAGGTTTTTTAGGTCAAACAAAGGTCGAACCATGATGAAATCATAATTAATTTAATAATTATTTAAATATAAATAAATATATTAAATTTGTATAAAGGCGATTTTATCATGTGTGACAAAAAATGGACTCTCATTGAAACATTTAAGTATAGTTTTCAGATCCGGACCGTTTAATGAATTGTAAAAGAAAGATATTCAAGGTTTTTTAGGTCAAACCGAGATCGAATCGTAATGACATCATAATTAATTTAATAATTATTTAAATATAAATAAATATATTAAATTAGTATAAATAGAAAAATGAAATAAAATGATCCCATTAAATATGGAAATCTATCTTTCAAATGTATTTTTTCATATTATAACTTTCACAGGACAAATAAGAAATATTAAATCCTAAACATACATAGATATAATATTTCTTTATTTTTTTATTTATATGTTGATTAGTTAAACTTGAGATAGAAATAATAATAGTAATATTATAATAATATAGGAATTATAAGGACACTTATTTAAAATAAAAAATTTTAATTACTTAGTAATTTTAAATTAAAATAATTATTTAATAATTATTATATACTTAATTGTATTTGATGCCTATAAAAAAAGTAGTTCATGCTATTTTATAATAGAGATTAAATTAAAAAAGAATGGGGTGTAAACTTTTTGATTTACACTAGTTAATAAAGACATGCCACATCAGACTTTTACTTAAACTCATTATAAAATCAATACATCTTAATATACCTAATAACATCTAAAAAAAAACCCTATTTCATGTTTCTTCGTCTCTGTCGCTGAGCTTCACTTCAATTACCTTCCCACTGACATCGAGCTTCCCCTCGATTTACAGAAGAACAATTTTAGTTTGTTGCTTCAATCCCACAAGATGGAATTGATTGACAGAAAAACGATTTTGATTGTTACTCTTTTCTTTTTGACTTTGTTGTTTTTTGAAATGAATTATCTTTCTCTTTGGATATAAATCAAAGAAAAGAATAAAAATTAAGAAAGTGTGGTTCACGACTATGAGACTGTAGGTGGACTTGACGATTTTGGATATTTCTCTCTGGCATTAAAATTGAAGAAAAATATTGATATTTTCGACTATCTAGATGACACAAGAATCAAGCCATTGTCCAAGGTATTGTATAGAAGCAGTGAGATAATTGAAATAGGTTTTTTTTTTTTTTTTTTTTAGATGATATTAGATGTATTAGGATGTATTGATTTGATAATAAATTTAAGTAAAAGTATGATCTGACATGTTTTTATTGGCTGGTGTAAACTAAAAGGTTTACACCCCGTCCTTATTGAATTTAATCTCTTTATAATATTTTGTCACAATTATGATGTGACCTACTATTTTTCCTCTACAGTTCACACTTTGCTACATTATAATTGTGACAAAAAGTTGTGAAATATTTGGTAACACTAGATTTTCTCGTTAATAAAAATGGTAAATATTAATTAAAAGTACTTATAATATTTTATTTGTTACATATCAATCTATCAATATAAGTAACATCACGGTCTTAAAGTTGCATAAATCTTACGGCTGAAACATTTTGCCATCTTTAATTCAAAAATCAAAAGTTTGCTTCCTTCCCAATGCAAGCCACGTGAAGGAGTTTTGGAAACATAAAAATGGAATACAAAACAAATAGAAAGAAGGTGAGAAACCATAGTAGTGGAGACGAAAAGAAGAAAGAGAAGAGGGAGAAAAAGAAGAAAGAAGAAGAAATAGAAGCAGAAGACGAAGATGAAGGTCGTGACTGGCGATTTGTGCTGGGTTGCTAGCTTATTGCTTCAACTTCGCATAGCCCCTACTTTGTCGTCTTCTTCTTCTCAGTTTTTTTTTTCTTCACAAATCTTTTGGTTCCAGATCTGAAAAAAGTCCAAAGTGCATACCGGCCGAATCTTTAATTTTGGCTGGTATTTGCTGAAAAAAAAAAAAAAAAAAAAAAAAAAAAAAAGAACCGTGAGAATTGTTCACGATTTTAAGAACCATATGGTTCAATTGTGGTTCGCATGGGTACATACTTTTCTTGCATAGAAAGGTTCTTAAGGCTAAAAGAACTGCAAATAAAAGGGGTTTACGATTAACCAGGTCGAACCGTATGGTCCAGTCAGGATTTCAAAACCATGCATTTAAGCTTATTATTCTATAAGAGATTACAAATTTACAATTTAATATGAAAATTTTACCAATCTAGTCATGACCCAAGTTTTAAAAAGAAATTACAACCCAACCCATCAATTCACAAAAAACCAACCTATGGTATCTAAAACGGTCAAGTTTGTGAGATTGGTAGGTTGAATACACACTCCTAGAGCAAATAAATCTATTAAGCATTAGGTCCCGAACATAAAAAGAAAGAAATTGTAACCCAATTAGAAATTTATATAAGTCGCCAGCTCAATGTTTTGAAGGTTGTTTCTTTCACAAAGTACAAATGATGTCATTATCTTACCCTATGGGGTGAAAGCCCAATAAGAGCACATAGTTGAAAGCCCAACAAAAAGACAGATTGCCACATAGATAGAAAGCCCAAGTTAAGCCTAAAAGTTCAAAATGCGTGTAAAACACCTTTGAATGTTTAGACTCCAAATTACAAATTATCAATTCAAGCTTATAATCAAACAATTAATGTGCGGAACATGAACATAAGCCAATGATAGAATTGATAAACAATCTAAACCAATTTAAAATCACATCCACAACAGATAATAAACGGTAAAGATCAAGGGAAGAGAGATGCAAATACAAAGACAACACGCGATGTGTTATCGAAGAGGAAACCGAAGCCCTCGGCATAAAACCTCTCTGTCGCCCTCCAAGCGGTCAATAATCCACTAGAAAATGTAGTTGGGATACATGAACAGCAATAGACCCTCAAAGCCTAATCTACCCAGGTACCTAAGCCCTCCAAGCTTCTTGCTCCAACGAGGTTACGCCGAACCTTTTTCTTTTCTAGCTTCCCGGATTCCGCTACTAAACCATAGCATCAACCAATAGTCATTGGTTTCTTCCAAATTGCTTCCCTTAGCACCAAATGAACCTTCTCACAGACGTAGGTGTGGCGAGAAAATAATTTGGTCAATGACCTCTCAAGGATGTAACAATGGAGAGGAAGAGAGTAGAGGAATTTGTAGAGACTCTAAGGTAAAGATTGTGGATGAATCAATCTTGTTTTTCTCTAGGATTTCTCTAAAAAATTCTCTCTGTAAGCTCTCTACATTTCGTGGGTATAAGGGTCTATATATAGTGGTGTGTGTTTGGAATACGAAGAGTCAGTTTTTGCCAAACAGGGTAAGTTGGCGGCTTGACCTCGCGGCTTGTCCAAGTCGCGAGTTCAAGTCGCGAAGCAATGGCCTGGCCAGCCTAGGACTTTTGTCCTATAGTGCGACAACTGGTGCGACCCATCAGCTCCCCTGTGTGCCTCTCATGTGCCTGCAGTTGGCGGCATGCCAGTCGCGAGTCAGTCGCGAGTCCTTGCCGCAAAACTCTGCTTCTTTGCACATACTTGAGCTTTTCTTCACTCTCTTCACACATTACCCTTACATGAATCTCACCTAAATACAGGGTTACTAAGTGCTAGATTACAAGCAAATTGGCACGGAATAAAGCCAACAGGATGGTTGATAAATTTCAACCTTACAATCTCCCCCTTTGGCTATTCCATGACAAAACCCTGAAACAAACTCTAGACTTAACGCGTGAGTTGGGAACAGTTGAAAAACTCACTCACACCTAACTCTAGAATCTGTGAAGCTTTTGAACCATGAGAACAAGTACTCCTGAAAGACAACAACACAATAAGTTCATTGTATGCAGAAAACTTGTAATGCATATGGAGCAAGCACAATGCGATCAAGCACAAAGGAATAAAGCAATAAATCATGGTAAGACCAAAACAGGTAATCACTATAACCAAGTGATCACAATGCTTATTCACACTTGGAATGAACATTCGGACATTCAAGATGACAAACACAAGGCAAATCACTTGAATGACCAACACTCAACCAATGCACAGTACATGAAGCATGTGCATCTAGGAAAAATCCTATAAGGGCATAAGAGTGACAGTACTTAGAAGGAAATGCATAACATTTAGTTAGAAGTACTGATTTAATAAAGCACAAAGGCTGCATAAAGTAAGGTACAAACCATAAAGCCTACAAGTTGCAAAGAACCAAACCCTAAAAACTTACAAAAGCAATACGGGTACAAACCATAAACAAGAACCTTAAAAACCTACAAAGGTACCAGGTACAAATAATAAAGTACTTCCCTATCATATCACTCCCCTATCATGAATCATAGGAGCTGTGATGAACTTAGAACATATATACCTGTAACCTGAAACACTTGCACAAAACACATTAGACCCTCAAGGTAAAGCAAGTAATAAATGGACAAGTATAATATAACAAGTAAATTGCGATCAAGTAAACATGATGTGAAACATGTGAGCAACTTGATCATACACCATACATAGTTTTCTTATTAACACAATGTCTTCTCCCCTTTGGTATATGCATCTCCCCTATGAAATATCTCTCCCCCTAAAAATGTGCACAAGGGTCATATAGAAATGACAAAAACTCTCCAATATACTCTTTAGAGTATACTCTCTCCTTTTTTGTCAGGAATAGACAAAGGGTCAAAGAGAAATGAGGGCAAGAGATGAAGATATGAACAATGATTATAATGCATGAGGGGTGCAAGATGAATGAGAAAATGAAACTCAAACCTAAGACATGACATGCTAGGATGAAGAAACAATGTATGAACCAATGCATGACAAGGATAGCAAGGTGTGTGCAAGAGGTGGCAAACTGCAATGCATGACCAATGCATGGAAAATGCACATGTGGGGCAAAGTGTGTTAAATACACAACCAATGAACTAAACATGTTCCTAATGAGGAAACATGAGAAACCCCAAAATAGGAAACTCATTAGAGTCCAAACAAGCGAGAAAATGCTTAAGAGGCATTTTATCAAATACCTAGCATGCACACTATGAACAACAATGAGAAACAATGCATGAACAATATGAAATCCACCCTCAATACATGTTCTTTTTGCCACAAGGGGCCAACATCCAAAACAAATCATTAAAAGAAACCAATCTCATACAAAAATTTGACCAAAAAATAAGTTTTCCCAACCCCTATGATGAAAAACTCAACCAAGAGCACAAAACTCTCTAAAACATAGTCTAAGGATCCAAAACAATAGAAAGAGTTTAAAACTACCTTAGAGATGTTAATGGAATGAAAAACCATTCAAATTGATTGGGTTTTGATATAAAAATATTGAAAGAGGGGTTTAAGAGAGGATGGGAGAGGTTTAAAACAAGTTTTCCACGAAAAAACTCTTTAAAAAGTTGATTCTGGGCATTTGGCGACTGGGCGAGTCGCGAACAAGTCGCCAGTGAGCCGCGAAACCATTCTATGTGAACTCGCGACTGGGCAAGTCGCCAAAACTCGTAGCTTGCTTTGGCTGGTTGCAAGTCACCAAAATGAGTGGCTAAAAATTCTGACACTTGTTTTTCAACCCAGAACATGTTTAAACACTGAAAAACAATGTAAGCACTAAGGATGAACACAAAGAGTGATAAAAATCACTTCCAAAAACATATAAAATGATCAAAAATCTTTTTGGATTGATTCATATAAAGATGAGCACACACACATCACATTTAAACAAGTACAATTGAACAAATGAATAATGCATTCATTGAATATTAGGCATGTGTGTTGTGTGTGTGTATCAAGTGTGGAATAGTCCTTAGTCTAGAGTGAAACTTCAATGATCAATTCAATCAAGTCATACACAACTAGTGCTAAGACAAGTGGTCTATCTCAATTATAGAAATGAACATATATGACCAATCACAAGACAATGATTACATATCTTTGAAACTTTTCATTTGGCTTCTTTACAATTCATAACATTTGATCATTTTGAATCAATACATCTCATTTTGGGATCGATGCCTGAAATTTTTGATATTTCAATTTGATGAACAAGCCTTTAGCTTTTGGGCATCATATATTTTCATAAAAGTCGCTTTCCCTTTTTCCTTGTCAAATACTAGTATGTGCGACGGTTTTTGCAGCTCATTATCTCTTTTTATTTTGAGATTTATATTTGGTGAGCTCTTTAAGCAAAAACAACAAAATAAAGAGTGGAAAGATATATAGGTACAAGTCTATGCATGTCTCAAAACCAATAAGACTATTGACTAATCATTCATGACAAGCTTGAAGATCGATTTACAACAATCACACAAAGATGTCAAGATTTTTCCCACAAAGATATAAGTGCATAAAGAACAAGCTAAGCTCGTAAATGCATAAAACCATTTGTACGATGCTACAAGGCAAAACTCACATGTGATATGTGCTCAAACATATACGATCAAATTTTTTGAATTTTTCACTTTTTATGTGGTTTTGGATTTTTACTCACACAAAACAAAGACATAAAAGTAAGATCAAAACAAAAATAATGCATATGAATAAATGCAAGATGCACAAAATGCATGAAGATATAACATACAATGCATGAAGGGTCCCACAAAGATCGAAAGAATTAGATCAAGGACCAAAAGAGCAAAAGCTCAACCATAGGAACCATTCCTCATCCAAACAGAATGATTGTTTGGAATGAGTGTCTCATGAGAAGTGAGACGAGGGTTGGAAGAATGAGAACCGGAGATGCACATAGTCAAGGAGTTAAGAGCATTAAACACTTTCTTTAACAACATGCTATTTTCTCTCAAATTCGGTTTACTCTTTTTAGCACAACTTTCAAGAAGTTCAAGTTTCTCTTTTCTTTTGATTCTTTTAAAAGCATGAAACTTAGAGCATTGAGGTCTTAGATGACCAAAGGCATCACAATGGTGACAAACAATGTGTTTAGGTCTACTAGACTTTTTGGGAAGGGAGCTAGCAACATGGTTTTGTTCTCTTTTCAACTTATAATATTGAAGTCTTATACGACCAATCACACCACAATGGTGGCAAGTTGGAACAAACTTAGATCCATCCAAAGCCTTAAGTTGAGACCTAAACAGAGGCTTTGACTTAACATCCTTTCTCTCCACCTTTTGATTTCTTTTATGTGGAGGAATGTACATCGATTTGTCCTTTGGGGTAGAACACACAATAGGCATAAAATTGGGTACCACAACATGATTGCAACAAATAATTTCATCCCTTTTAACAATAGGTTCAACAATCAAACACTTGGCATGCATTTTAAGAGATTCATTTTCACATTTTAACTCATCAACAAGTTTGTTAGACAAAACAAGTTTAGCATCCAAGTCCATATTTAAACATTCAAACTCTTTCAGCTTTTTAACAGAATTTTCAGCAAGTTTCTTATATTTTTCAACCAATTTGTTGGATTCATTGAGCTTAGCAATCAAATCATATTTTTTCACAAAATAACTTGTTCAAATCCTTATTAAACTTCTTAGCCTTTTTCTTTAAGAGTTTGATGTTAGGAATATCAATAACATCCAAAGATTCATGTAACATAGCATCACAGTCACGAGGATTCACACTCATAGAGGCATTTTCACAAACACGTGGCATGTTACAATCAACACCAACCAAATCATACAAAGATGCATACAAAGCACAATCCATGGCAAATAAACACAAGGGGTCAAGGATCACACTTAGGTATTTAAACCACAACAAGTGTACCCGCACTGATACCAATTGAAAGTTCAAAATGCGTGTAAAACACCTTTGAACGTTTAGACCCCAAATTACAAATTATCAATTCAAGCTTATAATCAAACAATTAATATGCGGAACATGAACATAAGCCAATGACAGAATTGATAAACAATCTAAACCAATTTAAAATCACATCCACTGCAGATAATAAACAGTAAATATTAAGGGAAGAGAGATACAAACACAAAGACAACATGTGATGTGTTATCGAAGAGGAAACCGAAACCCTCGGCGTAAAACCTCTCCGTCGCCCTCCAAGCGGTCAATAATCCACTAGAAAATATAGTTGGGAATACATGAACAACAATAGACTCTCCAAGCCTAATCTACCCAGGTACCTAAGCCCTCCAAGCTTCTTGCTCCAACGAGGTTACGCCGAACCTTCTTTTTTCTAGCTTCCCGGATTCTGCTACTAAACCATAGCATCAACCAATAGTCATTGGTTTCTTCCAAACTGCTTCGTTTAGCACCAAATGAACCTTCTCATAGACGTGGGTGTGGTGAGAAAAGGATTTGGTCAATGACCTCTCAAGGATGTAACAATGGAGAGGAAGAGAGTAGAGGAATTTGTAGAGACTTTAAGGTAAAGATTGTGGATGAATCAATCTTGTTTTTCTCTAGGGTTTCTCTAAAAAATTCTCTCTGGAAGCACTCTACATTTCGTGCGTATAAGGGTCTATATATAGTGGTGTGTGTTTGGAATACAACGAGTCAGTTTTTGCCAAATAGGGTAAGTTGGCGGCTTGACCTCGCGGCTTGTCCATGTCACGAGTTCAAGTCGCGAAGTAACGGCCTGGCAAGCCTAGGACTTTTGTCCTGTAGTGCGACAACTGGCGCAACCCTTCCGCTCCCCTGTGTGCCTCTCACGTGCCTGCAGTTGGCAGCTTGCCAGTCGCGAGTCAGCTGCGAAACTCTGCTTCTTTGCACATACTTGAGTTTTTCTTCACACCCTCTTCACACACTACCCTTACATGAATCTCACCTAAATACAGGGTTACTAAGTGCTAGAATACAAGCAAATTGGCACGGAATAAAGCTAACAAGATGGTTGATAAATTTTAACCTTACAAAGCCCATACAGAGAATAAGAAAAGAAAGAATGTACAACAATTTTGGATAGCCGTAGGAAGAGTAAGAGAGCAAAGTTGGGGTTAGCCATATTTTTCCGGCATCAACAAGTTCCGCTTCTCACTTTCTCGGATTTTTAGTCTTTTTTGAAAGAATTCAAAGCTATCCTTTTCTTTCTTTTTTATTTTTTTATTTTTTTATTTTTTATATATAAACTAGAAATTTTATTAAGAGAGAAAACAAACTACATAGGCATACAAGCTCCACTTTGAATAACAGAAACAAAAGAAGAGGTGTAGTTGCGACTTAAATAATGCTCCCAAGTGCAGGATTGTCGCGAAGTAATAACTCGGTAAGTCCGAGATCGAATCCACAGGGAAAAAGGAATTGATTAGCAAACCACAAGAGAATAAAACTAAAATAATAAAATTTAATTGAAGCGATTTTTGATGGTTTAGTAAAGTTAATTTATATTGAGAGAAAATAACAATATATTAAGGTGTTAAGGTTTAGGGATCCACACACAACACATATATTGGTAGTCTTAAGTTCTTAACAATATTTATTTTATAACTCAACTAAAATTTATATGAAGGATGATCTTAGTTAGATGATTTAACAATAAAAACCCAAGAATTAATTGTCTAAGGTAGTTTTATGAAATTGATTGATTTTATGTAAAACAAAACTAGTGAATTAGTTTGCAGGGAATACTAAGCATTTAACGTGCCCGGAGTCTACAATAAATCAAAGGATTATACAAAACTAAACACTTTTCTAGATGAGTAAAACAATAAAACACATAAAAACATAAGCATTAAAATCATAAAATAATTGTTAAGAACATACCAATAAATGGTTGGGTTTCACCCCTTGCCTTAGCAAGGCTTCTAGCAAGCCATAACACAAATAAAATTCTAAAAATTGTACATAAACTTTAAGAAAAACTAAATTATGTTTTACAACAGCTCTCCCTTGAATTTTGCACTAAGGAGCCCTTAAATAGGTCAAGGAATCCTATTACAAGTTGGATTCCCTTTTGGAGAAAATCCCAAGTTTTTAGGCTTCACTTAACTGACGTTTCTGGCCCAATTAACTTCATAATTCAGACTTTGGTAAACTATAAAGTTGTAGCCCGTTAAGTTAGCTTTCCAGCCCAACTTGAATCATCTTGATTGGACATCTGAGGCGAAAGTTATGCTCTGAATACTAACTAGTGCTCAGGCTAGAATCCTAATCCGAATTGAACTTGGATTTGGTATAAATTTCCTTTGATTCCTTGTTTCAATTGGACTCGAATTTAATTGGGTTGGCCTTCTTTGACTTCATCTGTCCCTTGTAAAAGTAAAGTCCATCAGCTTTCTTATTTGTACAAATCCACTTATTTAATTTCATTATCCTACAAAAGACAAATTCACGCGTTAAAATTCTATTAAGCACAAAATTAATTATTCAGCATTATTCTAAAAGCAACTATAAAATGTATAAATTAACTCGAAGTAAGTATGATAAGGCTTTCTAATAATGATATAAATATGGAAAATTAAGATATTATCAGGTGTTGTTACTAGTATCAAAAGAACCCAAAAAAATTACAAGCTAAAGACCACTTTACAAGCCACATTGCACAACCTGGGCACCCAACAAATAGAAACCTTAGGAGAAGATGCTAAGAGAACTCAAGAGTCAGCACAAATAGATTTGATTCTTGGAACAAACTAGGGAGTTTGATTTTATGATAATCGTCTCAAAATCCAAGTTAGCTGCTAAGGATAGAGCCCATTTAATAGCTTCAACTTCTGCTTGAAGATGGAATATGGTATTCACTCTCTTAGAACAAGCAAAAACTAGCTCTCCTCTCCAGTCTCTGGCGACAAATGCAATGGAAGAATAGCAAGGGCCCACAACAGCATCAACATTAATCTTAATTGAAGAAATGAAGAGAGGGGTCCACTTCTATGAAGGAGCCAAGGTGGCCTGGCTTGAGACTAGGGACAAATGTTATTTTAATTTTTATTCTATACTAGACTTAGTCCACATAATTTTTGGTGCATGAAATTTGTAATTTTTAGTCTATACTAGACTTTAATTTATTTTATTTACTTTTGAGTTTAAGCTTAGCTTATTAGGATTGTTGTTTCATACTAGCCCAATGGCCAAAAAAATTAACTTATCGTCACATATATTAAATTTAGTTTTTAATTTTACAAGCAACTTACTAAATTCTTCATTGAACCTGCCAATCTGGATTCTAGAAGTAACCCCTTGGGATGAGTTTTTTTCTCTATTTTTCTTTCCATATATTTGGTTTTTTAGAAGTAACATCTTTAGCTCAGCTCTATCCAAAATGATTAATATTCAAGTCTTCTATGCGTGATATGGCATTTGAAGATACACAAAACTATCACCAAGAGTAAAGTCATTGAATAAAATGGTAGCCATATTACAACTTATGTAGGATAAAGCTAGGTTTAATGTCCTTTTTTTTTTTTTTTAATGAATTGAGTAAAAATTTCATTGATCAACAAACATGTAAAGAGAGCAACAATTGCTGCAGCCAAGAACAGCTGACAAGAATTAATCAAACACCGAAATATGGATTTTGAAAAATTGGGAAAGAGTCCTATTATTAATTAATTTTCATAATTCACATAAGACTTGGTTGAGTTCCAACAAGTGGTATCAAAGCTTGGTTAATTTAGTGGATGATTAAGTGTGAATTAAGATTTTTTTTTTTTTTTTTTTTGGAGAATAAAGTGTGAATTAAGATGGATGAGACATCTGGAACTATTATATATTTGGTCTGTCCTAGTGATGATTAAGTGTGAATTAAGATTTTTTTTTTTTTTTTTTTTGGAGAATAAAGTGTGAATTAAGATGGATGAGACATCTGGAACTATTATATATTTGGTCTGTCCTAGTGGAATCTCGGAGAGGATTATGTTTCATACAAGTTTGCAATCTAGGCATATATGAGTATAATAAATTAAGTTATGGAAGTGATTTATATCACTTCATATATCCACCTTCCAGTAGAAAGTAAAATAATAATAAAATAGTATTCTTTGGGAATGGGAGAGGTGGTAAAGTGGTTGATAGCTCTAATATTTTATTTATTTAATTATTTATTTTCAGTAAAAGTTTGATTTGATTGTGGTAGAACTATACCAAAAAAGGGGGGGGAGTCATTTAAGGAAGAGATTATATTTATTTATTTTCAGTAAAAGTTTGATTTGATTGTGGTAGAATTATACCAAACAGCGGGGGGTGGGGGAAGTGATTTAAGGAAGAGATTATTGGAAAATTGCATTAAATATTTCTTGTGACTTGGAAATTTAATTGGGTATTTTAAATATCTATTGTGACTTGGAAAGTTAATTGGGTATTTTAATTGGAATACAAATTCTCTATACCATTTTTTGTGTAGAATAAAAAATTAATTTGATTTTTTTTTTATTTTTTCTTTGTTTTTTGTTTTTTGTTTTTTTGTTTTTATTTTTGTTTTTTGTGTGTGTGTAGAAGAAAATGCTATTTTTTGGAGTGGGATGTAAATCAATTAATTGCCAAATAAGTAATGTATTTCTTGTCTACAATGGAATTGGAATTGAATTATTATAAATAGACCATGCTTTAATAAATTTAAATGACAGAGGAATAAATTAAACAGATTTAAAATTACATTACTAAATTAAATTTTAGGCAAAATTATAAGGTGTAATTTGTAATTTATCTATATTTTATTTACAATTTAAGTGTGTGACTGTATTCATTGTGGGTTTGACATTACTATATTTTATTTACATGGATTAATCAATTTATGGGTTTGACAATGTCACCACTACTTTGTAAAACAACCAACCCATCAACCACGTAACAATTTTCGGGTTTTTTATAGTATAAATTTTTAGAACTAAATACACTCATCCTTTAAAGTTTAGCCTATAAGTAATTTTTTATTTTATTTTATTTATTTTTTTACAGGATAAAATTTCTACTCTATCCTAATCTATCTAAGTGTATATGTGTGTGAAACTCCCTCCCAGAGACTTGAACCCCAATTCTTGCCCCCCACACCCCACAAACACTTATACTTGTGGAGTGATCATTGCACCATGGGTGTGTGGTGGTGCCTATAAGTGATTTTTAGTCCATATAAGATGATGGCACATCAATTTTCATTTTGACTAGCATTTAAGGCACTGAAACTGATCGCTTTAAATTTTAGGAACTATGTGCCATCATCTTATAGGGACTAAAACCGATTTTTTTCTAGATTGCTCTATTTTGGAAGTGAAGACTCCAAGCTTTTCTTCACATGCTTGGAAAAGTATTATGAAAGGGAGAGATGTTATTAGAAAAGGTGGGATTTGGAGAATTGGAGATGGAAGAGCACTCAGTTCTTGGGGAGATAATTTGATTCTTGTCAATCATAGGCCAAAGATTGTATCACCAATCCAAAATATTGACATAGGAATGAAGGTATGCCAGTTTATAGACCAGGAAAATGGGTTATGGAAAGACGAGTTGCTTGACCAATGCCTACTAGATTTTGAAGCAGCTGAGGTGAGAAAAATACCTGTCTGTCGCACTCAATAGAGTGACATCTTAACCTGGCCTTTTAATGCAGATGGGGAGTATACCGTGATGTTTGGATACCAATTTTTATTGGCAGAAATTCACAGGCAACAGCCAGGCCCCTCAAGTTCCGATTCATTAAAACCACTGTGGCAGGCTATATGGCAACTGAAAGTACTTGCCAAAGTTAAAAATCTGTTTTGGAGAGCATGCCAAAACTCCCTTCCAACAAAGATGAATCTGGTGAAATGACGAGGTATCACGGATGACAGATGTGATCTATGCAAAGATGGAAGATGTTCATCATGCCCTGTACCTCTGTCCGAAACTTGCTGAATTATGGCATGAAGTCCCCCTATGGAATCATAGTAGACTGAAACGGTGTGATAACTTTATTGATTTACTTGGCCGCATATTGATTGAAAATGGGGACCCCACTCTCTTCTCAATGGTCATCTGGGCAGTGTGGAACCGAAGAAACAATATACGCCTAGATAAACAAACTATTACACTGAGAGCTTCTTCAACAAGCCAAGGATTGGTTTCAGGAATTCTCGGCATTACAAGCAAACCCAGCTCCACAGTGGATCCCCCCAGCAGCTTCTTGGCGACCTCCAAACGCTTCATGGTATAAAATTAATTCTAACAGCATCGCTAAAGAAAACTGTGCAGGAATCAGGGCAGTGATAAGAAATGAGCAAGGCTTGGTGATGGCATCTCTCTCCCAAAAAGTTCCTTTGCCATTCTCGGTTGTAAAGGTGGAAGCACTTGCAGGTAGAATGGCAGTGGAATTTGCTGCAGAACTTGATTTGGATCGGATTATATTGGAAGGGGACTCCCTAATTCTCATTAACACCCTATGAAGTGGCTATAGATCCCTTGCACAGTTTGGTCACATAGCAATTGATGTGCAACACATTGTCTCCCAATCTTTCATTGATTTTAATTTTTCTCATGTAAGCTGGCTTTGTAATACTGAAGCACATTCACATTCACTTGCACGAAGAGCTATTTGTTCTTCCCATATGGTTGTCTGGATGGATGATGTTCCATTTGATGTTATTGCTATTCTTCAATTTTATTTCAACAGCCTCCTTTATTAATAATATGCATGGTCTTTCTTCTAAAAAAAAAGAATTCTAGGTCTTAAAAAAATGTTCCCTTAAATTAGGTTTGTTAGGCACTAAAAAAGCCACAACTTCACATTGCTGGAAGTAATATTGATTATGTGTTAATTTTAGGGACAATGGTATATTTTAATAATTTTTTTAGCATTTTTCAACTCAGTCCTTACGTTAACATTACACTCAAATAAATATATTTTTTCAATAAAAAAAAAAAAAGAGAGAGAATATATATATAGTGTAGGCGGGGATTGAACTTCAGATTTCTTATTCAGAGCATTCACATCAAGAATGCTAAAAAATATAGCTTTTAGCATCTCAAAACACTACTTTATCTATTTTAACACTCTACTTTATAATAAACCCAACATCAAAGGTTTTATTTGTTTTAACACTTCATTAAAATATTATTTATTAATGATTTATAATTCTTTTTTATTCTTACCACCCACTCACCCTCACCACCCAAGCCACAACAAACCCAGAACCAACAACCTCAACCTATCGGCCTCAACCCACGACACAACCAACCACCAGTCTCAAAACACAGCACAACCCACGACACAACCAACTCAACCTACTCACCCTCACCACCCAAGCCACCACAAACCCACAACCAACATCCTCAACCCACCTCAACCCACCGGCCTCAACTCATAGCACAACCCACAACACAACCAACCACGGCACCACCGAGCCAAAAACAATTGAGACCCACCAAATTAGACCCACAAAACCCACCAAATCAGACTCATGAACCGCCGAACCATAATCAACAAACCACAACCAACGAACCAAGGCACAAGAGAGAGAGAGAGAGAGAGAGAGAGAAAAGAGAAGTAATTTTGCAGAGAGATGAGAGAAGTGAGACACATGTCAAAGAGAGAGAAATAAATTAATTAAAAAAATAGCAACTTGCTATAGTAAATTGCTACTACTAGCAAGTTTGTAAAAAATTTTAGGTTTAGTAACACTGGTGTAGAGGGTTTTTTTGGTGGTTTGATGCTAAAATAGCTTTTTAGCATTTTTCACATCTTTAATGTAAATACTTTCAAGAATAAAAGTATTTATTAGTTGAGCTAATTGGAACCATGATCATCTGTCTTGTTAAAAAAAAACTTAGCTAACGGTGTTAACACCTTCACTTTCTTTAATTTTGTTAACCATATCCCTCCAATATCTCACTCTCATCTCAAACTCTTGAAGATCTCTCTTTCTCTTTGTAAGGTTGAAATTTATCAACCATCTTGTTGGCTTTATTCCGTACCAATTTGCTTGTAACTTAAGCACTTAGTAACCCTGTATTTAGGTGGGATTATTGTAAGAGTAGTGTGTGTGAGAAGATGTGAAGAAAAGCTCAAGTATGTGCAAAGAAGTAGAGTTTCGTGGCTAGGACTCGCGGGTGGCTCGCGGCTGCAAGTCGCCAACTTCAGGCACGTGAGATGCACGCAGGGAAGCTGAAGGGTCGCGCCAGCTGTCGCACTATAGGACAAAAGTCCCAAGCTGGCCAGGACGTTACGTCGCGACTTGATTTTGCGACTTGGACAAGCTGCGAGACCAAGCCGCCAATTTACCCTATTTGGCAAAAAACTGTCTCTTCATATTCTCATCTCAGCTCACTATATATAGACCCTTATACCTACTAAATTGAGAGAGCTTTTAGAGAGAATTTTGTGAGAGAAAACCCTAGAGAAAAACAAGATTACCTCATCCCCAATCTTCATCTAAGAAACTCTACAAATTCCTCTACTCTCTTCCTCTCTATTGTCATACCCTTGAGAGGTCTTTTACCAAATCCTTATCTCACCACACCTACGTCTGTGAGAATGTTTATTTGGTGCTGAGGGAAGCTGTTTAGAAGGAACCAATATACATTGGTTGATGCTATGGTCAAGTAGCGGAATCCGGGAAGCTAAAGAAGAAATAGGTTCGGCGTAACCTCGTTGGAGCAAGAAGCTTGGAGGGCTTAGGTACCTGGGTAGATTAGGCTTGGAGGGTCTTCTGTTGTTCATGTATCCCAACTATATTCTTTAGTGGATTTTATCACCGCTTGGAGGGCGGCGGAAAGGTTTTACGCCGAGGACTTCGGTTTTCTCTTCGATAACACATTGTGTGTTGTTCGTGTGTTTGCATCTTTCTTCCCTTTATCTTTGCCTTATATTTACTGCTGTGGATGTGTTTATATTTGGCTTAGATTGTTTATCAATTCTGTTATAAGCTCATTATCATGTTCCGCACATTATTTGTTTGATATAAAGCTTGAATTGGTATTTTTGTAATTTTGGGTCTAAACGTTCAAGGGTGTTTCGTACCCATATTGAACTTTCACTCTCCACTACCGGATCTCCATGACTGCTGTCAAGGGGTGGCCTCAACAGGCCACCGTTAGCCACTTCTCATGGTGTCTCTTTTGGGTTCTCTCTTCTCAGTGAAGTCTAGCCCAGGCCTAAAAGCCCATGAGCTCTGCCACAATTGTAGGCAACAAAGCACACCGATCCTCCTCCTCCTCCTCTGTTTGTTCTTTAGTTTCCTTTGATTTATCTTTTCTCCTCTCCTCGTTTTTGATTTTATGTGGGTTTGGGGATTGGGTTCTAAACATGGGGTTTTTGGGTTCCAAACATATGAAATTGTTCATTGGTTGTCATGAAATTGTTCATTGTCTCATGGATAGAAACTGAAAACAAAAGTGAAAAAAGAAAGAAGACAGAGTTTGTTAACACCGTTATTTGAGTTATTTAAGGCCTGTTTGGTAGAGCATTTTAGCAACATATTTTCAGTTTTTAAACAACATTAAACACATTTTTATATACTTTTTCACCCATATGTATTTCAAAAAAAATACAAACAATATTACTCAAACTATTCTACCAAACGAGCCCTTAGTAAGTGAGACAGGTGGCTAAATTTTAAAAGGGTATAAAATAAATATATTATATTCATTTACTATTGTCTCTTTGTGACTATAGATAGATATACACAAAAAAACCACAGTACCACACCTCCTACCCAACTTAAACCCTAATCCTAATCCCCTAGAGAAGGACCAAACCAAACCAAACCCACCACTTCTTCACTGTTCGTCCTTGGTTCTAGCAAGCAAAACTGAAGGTACCCTTTTTCTCTTTTGGTTTTCCTTTACCCAAAATTGGATTGTTTTTATTATGCACCATGATGAAATTTATGTGAAATTTTGGGTGATTGATGATGGGGTATGATGCTCGGTTTTGTGTGTTTTTTGAGTGTATTTGTTGATATTTATGTTTGAGTTGGGTAATTGCCATTTGCTTGTGTTGTGCCACCTCTTACTAAAATTATTCAAGGATTCATTATCATACACGTCTTGTGCATCTGTTTTTGCTTCTTTGGATGTTATGATATGTGTGTTTATGTTAGTTTAGTTCTCTTTCAACTTGGGTTTATTTTATTTATGGTTTAGCAATATCTTCTTGTAAGTGTCTCTTTGGTACAACTTATTTCTCATTTTTTTTTTTTTTGGGTTTTGTTGCAAAAGTGGTACTTTACCAAATTTATTGAATTCAAACACATAGCAATATTGAATTTAATTGTCCTTAGAAATGATAATTTTTCTTCATTATTCAAGGGCAACCATGTGTTTGATTTTGATTGGGATTCTAATATATTGCACATAAAGAACTATACTTTAAGTATTACTTGTTTGAAAAAGGTGTACCTAGGAAAAAAAAAAAAGGTTTTAAAAAGATTAATCTTGTGCTTATTAGTGTTAGTTTAGTACAACTTATTTTGCAGCTTTTTGCGAAAGTCATGTTTGAAAAAGGTGTACCTAGTGTGCGTTTGGGAAGCGGTTTGCGCTTCCCAAACGCACGATTTGCGTTTCAACATTTTTTTTTTTATTACTTTTTGAGTTGAAATATTTGACTTTTCCTGTGAACAGTGCGCTATTCATGAACCCAAAAATTTCACTTTTCAACAATTTTTTCATTAAAAATAGATCCCACGGTACTATTTACACATTTAAAAATGATTTTGTTACAGTGTTTTTCAGTTTTCAATTTTTAGCTGTATCCAAACAGACCCCTAGAAAAATGTGAGTTTTAAAAAGATTAATCTTTGGCTAATTACGTGCCAGCTTGGCACAAATTTTTTTTTTTTAGTACCCTTTTGAAAAAATGGTGTTTGAAACTGTTGGATTTAGAAAATAGTGAGGTTTTAAATAGTTGTTCATTGAAAAAGTGTTGTTTGAAAGAACAGAAGCAAATAGACCTAGTTGGTTGATTTGATATTATTGCCTTTTTATTTTTGGCCGTGTATGTTGCAAATGGCCAGGTGGGACAAGATTCTATCCCTTCCTGCACAAAATCCTCCAACCTTAGAATTTTCTGCTGCTGACCTTGTGTGGTCAAAGGTGGAAGGTTGGCATGACAAAATCGATAGAGTTGCTCTAGCCTAGAGTGAATGATTTCGTAAAGGGAGAATCAGAAAATAAAGATTGTCCGTCAAGATTTCATGTAGAAGCAAGGCGACAACGACGTCCAGAGATGACGTGCAAGCCAAAGGTTGATGGCATTCTTGAATATATTCTGTAAGTTCAAACTTGTTCCTTTAGAGGATTTCCTGGTAACTAGTACATCATGAGTTTTCACATAGCTTATTGATTGTGAAGGTATTGGTGTTCCTTTGGGCCTGATGACGGTCATAAGGGTGGCATTGTATGACCTAGTAGGACAACTTATGTCCCAAAGAAGAAAAATGCTGGCCGACTAAATACTAAGAGAGGGTGCACGTGCCACTTTATCGTGAAGCGCTTAATTGCTGAACCATCAGTAGCACTAATCATATATACTGAAGATAAGCATGTAGATAAGAAGGGGTTGCCATGCCATGGTCCACAGGATACTAAGGCTGCTAGAATGCGTGCTATGTTTGCTCCATACATATCAGAGGATCTCCATTTGCGGGTCTTATCTCTACTACATGTTGGGGTTTCTGTGGAGACAATAATGCAAAGACACAGTGAATCGGTAGTAAGACAAGGTGGGCCAAGTAACCATGATGACCAGTTAAGCCACCGGTATGTTCGAAGACAGGAGAGGAGCATCCAACGTTCTACATATGAACTTGATACAGAGGATCCAGTCAGCATCAGCATGTGGGTTGCAAGCCATCAGAATCATGTTTTCTTTTATGAAGATTTCTCTGATTCAAAACGTTTCACTTTGGGCATTCAAACAGAGTGGCAGTTGCAGCAAATGATTCAGTTTGGCAATTGCAGCCTTCTGGTTTATGATTCAAGGTTCGGAACAAACAAATTGAAGGTCTGATTTTATTTTATTTATTTCATTATTTTATTTTTTAATTTTATGTAGCCTAAGTCCTTAGTGTCCTTAGAAACTAAGTGTGTGCTTTTTGCAAATTCATCTAGTATCCGATTCACAGTCTTGTTGTATTCAACTTGGATAAGAAGGCAATCCCTGTAGCTTGGATTATTGCACCAAGGTTTGCAAATTCAGATGTGCATAGATGGATGAGGGCTCTTTACAATAGAGTTTGCACAAAAGATCCTACTTGGAAATTGACTGGGTTCATTTTTGATGATCCTCTTGTCAATGTCCTAACAATCAGGTTGGTTGCTAAGTTGACCAGTCACACTCCAAACTGTATATTAATAACTATATGATTTAATAAACATTTGGTAGAAAATTATTCCATGGATCATATTGGCTTATAGGGGAGAAATTATTCAGTCATCTAGGAGGACCAGTTCAGCAATGTCTAATGGTCCTTTCACTAATAATAAAATGCCACGTTTTTACCTGTCAAAAACTAAAATAAAATAAAATTCCATGTGTTCAAACTAATTAAGTCAAATCCTAATCACAACGTTTACAAAGTAAAAATAAATAAATAAATAAAAATCCACGGCAATACCTACTATCACCACTGCCTCCTTCAACTTTCACACCTGCAAGTTCATTACACCACAATGCTGGTGTGGGTTGGCTTTTTGTTTGCTTTATCCGAACGTTCTTGTGTAAGGAATCTGCAAACACTAGAGTTGAAGAAGGCAACAATGATGTTAGTTGTTCTCGTGAAAGGTTTTTATTTATTTATTTATTTTAATTCAATATCATGATTAGGATTGTGATTAAGATACACATGAAATTTTATTATTGGATGGGAGAACCATTAGGCATTGCTAACATGGTCCTCTAGGACTGAATAATTTCTCCATATAGGGGTGGTGGTGGTGTAGACACCAAATATGCCCATTAACCTGATTGATCACAGTTAACATAGATTGATGCTAATGGATGGTAACACTTTTTAACATTTTTTTTTTTTAAATTTGATGTAATCAATTTCAATTTATTTCCTTTCCTTCTATGATGTAGTTTGGGAGGCCTATTATAAGGCTCTGAAAATGCAGTTGATCCTAAATTAATGAAATTTGTGTTGGAAGATTACTTCTAGTGCTTGGTGATGATTCCAAGGAAGCCTAGATTCCTAGGTTCCTGCCTTTATCTCAAGAAAATCCATTATATTTCGGAAACATGCATCCTCTCCCTCACATGAGGGTGGACCCCACAAGTATACTCTCTCCTTCATCTCATGTTTGGTGATGATTCCAAGTAACCCTAGGTGTTGATTCATACTCTTCTATTTTCTACTTTCATCACTTAATGGTGATTTCAAGCAAACCCTATGCGGTGATTCCTAGGGTCCTACCTATCCTTTTGTTCTTTTGTTTCCTAAAGCACCGAGTCCCCTTTTGAGAGTTCATTGTCCTGCATCAATGGGAAGCTGGTTACACAATAACTTGATTCGCATGTTTATAAAGCACTTGCTTGAGTTTTATTATAAATATAGGTAGGGTTTTGGTACACAAAATCAAAATCAGTGACCAACCCTTAACATTCCCATTTCAAAGCTCCTAAATATAGGATGTACATGCTTATTGATTCAGACCATCTTGTTGATGCTCCATCTCTTATTGTATTCTATGTCTCAAAAGTAGCTTTAGTAATGTGTTTCTAACCATTGGAACTATTATATTTCATATAAAGTTGCATATGACAAAAGATTTGCATTGATCAAGCTGAAAGGTCAAATTAACAATAATTTTTGGGGGTTCTAGTCCAATATATAAGTTTGACTTGGGTAGCCTGGATTAATAAGCATGCTGAAAATTTACTGTAGTGGAGCCAGACCTTTTAGCGTGGTGGCTGTGATTTCTTCTATATTCTTAATGAATTGTACATGCCTGAATTGTTGAATTTATATATGCTTTATGCATTTTTCTCAGGGATGTGTTTGATTGCTGTGTACTGATATGCTTCTGGCGGGTCCGTCATGCGTGGCATAAAAACTTAGTAAAGAAATGTTTGGAACCTAAGATGCGAGTCGAGATATCAAGACGGCTTGAGCAGGCAGTGGATGACATATGCCGAGGACAAGGAACCGTTAATTTGTTTGAGGATTTATTGGAAGATTTTATTGATGAGTCAGATTTTATGGATTACTCTAAGGCGATATGGTATCCTAGAATAGGTTGGTCACTGTCTTTTCTATATGGAGGAATTCTTTCCCTCGTGTGAGGGAAGTGAAAAAATATATCGTTTTGCAGTCTTCCACACTCACTGCCAAAATGCTAATTCACACTGTTAAATGGGTGACAATTTCTTGGAATGGACCACTAACCTCCATTAATTATTGATCAAGATTTGTTTTATGTAGGTATGCATTTATGTATGTTTGTACTTGGTTTGGGGTTCCTAAGATTTGGTCACCCGATGAATTAGTAATCTTAATTATTAAAGATCAACTTGATCGTATGAGGTGAAAGATAAAATAGTATGGAGTCCATTGGCTTTTCTATGTGAGTCTGTTTTCTTTTATTAAGAAATTACTGACTTGAGACTTTCTTCTGACTCAGAAGCATGGACTGTGGCACTAAAATCTCTTCCACTTGCCAGCCAGGAGACGTGTGCAGCAATGGAGTTTTACCACAGCCAGATGAAGCTTAGGTTGTTGAATGAGAAGGACCCTGGTGTTTATCAACGTGCTGATTGGTTGGTTGATAAGTTGGATACAAAATTGCATTCTTACTTCTGGCTTAATGAGTACTCGGGGAAGGATGATTTTGCACGATATTGGAAAGATGAGTGGATGAGTGGCTTAACATCTTGGCGCAAAGCATTGAAGATTCCAGACTCTGATGTAGTCATACAAGGTGGATGTGCAAAAGTTGCCGACCAGCTTGTTAAGGATAAAGTATAGGTTGTCTGGAATCCTGGTTCACAGTTTGGTATTTGCAATTGCACTTGGCGGAAATGGGCAATATGTGTGAGCATATGTTCAAAGTTACAAATCTTTGCTGTAAACGAAGGGTCTACTATGCCATCTATCAGCATATTCCAGTACCACAAGGCATTGATTGACATTATACACTACCCACCCCATGATTCTTTGATTTGTGATCATGCTATTTCTTTAGCAGTTTCTATACAGAAGCTGTAAGGTTGAATTTAATCAACCATTATGTTGGCTTTATTCCGTGCCAAATTTGCTTGTAATTCAATATTTAGAAACCCTGTATTTAGGTGGGAATCTTGTAAGGGTAGTGTGTGAGAAAGTGTGAAGAATTGCTCAAGATTGTGCAGTGAAGCAGGGATTCGTGACTAGAACTCGCGACTGGCAAGCCACCAAAAGTTGCACACGAGTGAAGCATGCAGAGAAGCTGAACTATCATGCCAACTATAGTACTACAGAACAAAAAGTCCAGACTGGCCATTCAGTTAGCTCACGGCTTGAACTCACGACTCAGTCAAGTCGCGAGGCTAAGTCGCCAGCTAGCTCTGTTTTGGAAAAATTACTCTTCACATTCCAAACACCCACCACTATATATAGACCCTTATACCCTCGAAATATAAAGAGCTTCCAATGAGAATTTTTGAGAGAGAAACCCTAGAGAAAAATAAAATTGATTCATCCACAATCTTTACATAGGGACTCTTCAAATTCCTCTACTCTCACCCTCTTCATTGTTACATACTTGAAAGGTTCTTACTCAAATCATTTTCTCACTATATCCACATCTGTGAGAAGGCTATTTGGTGCTTTGGAAAGCAGTTAGGAATGGACCAATGGTTATTGGTTGATGCTATGGGCTATAGCAGAATCCGATAAGCTAGAAAAGACAAAGGTTCAGCGTAACCTCATTGAAGCAAGAAGCTTGGAGAACTTAGGTACACTAGGTAGATTAGGCTTGGAGGGTCTATTGTTGTTCATGTATCCCAACTTCATTTTCTAGTGGATTATTGACCGCTTGGAGGGCGACGGAGAGGTTTTACACTGAGGGCTTCGGTTTCCTCTTCGATAACACATCGTTGTATTGTCCTTATGTTTGCATCTCTCTTCCCTTAATCTTTGCCATTTAATTTCTATTGTGAGGATGTGATTTTATTTGGTTTAGATTGTTTATCAATTCTATTATAAACTTCTGTTCATTTTTCGCACTACATTGTTTGATATTAAGCTTGAATTGGTAATTTGTAAACTGGAGGTCTAAACGTTCACAGTGTTTTACACACTATTTGAACATTAAATTTGTATCAGAGTAGGTACACTCGCTGTGGTTTTATTACCTAAGTGTGATCCTAGATCCCTTGGCTTGCTATGGAAAGTGCTATGGCAAAGGCCAATATGAAATGGAGTAGAGGTGTTGTGATAATGACTCTATGAGCATATTTGGAGATTGTCCTAGTAATGAACTTTTGGAGTTATTTAAGTCAACGAAACATACTAGAATTTTTATACATATGCTAAATCATTAGTTCATAGAAATCATGATGTTCATTATAGCTTGTGTGAGTCGATTTCCTTGGTTGAAAAATATAAGAAAAGGAATAGACGATTATGTGATAAACTTGATGGTTTGAAAAGAAAGCTATACTCTTCTATTAATGAAGAAAATAAAGATGAGTCCTGTTTTGATGGTCAAGAATGCCTATCACATGCTTGTCTTTTTGTTCACACCGTATTGAAAGTGTTTAATTCATGTTTGTGGTATCTTGACAGTGGGTGCTCACGGCATATAACTGGAGATAAATCTTTATTCAAAACTCTCAAAGAGAAGGAAGATGGTTATGTGACATTTAGAGATGGTAGTCACTCACAAGTTCTCGGAAATGGAACCATTGAGATTCCAAGACTGCCACTGTTGACTGATGTGCTGTACATCAAAGGATTGAAAGTGAATTTTCTGAGCATCACTCAAATATGTGATGAAAACTTCTTAGTCCAATTTTCAAAGAAAGGGTGTCTAATCCTAAATGATGAGGGTGTTCAAGTGTTGAAGGGTCTTAGGACCACCGACAATTGCTATGGTATCATTCCCAAACTGAGCATAGCGTGTCGAAGTGCTCGAGTGAATCTCTTGGAGCTATGGCATCAATGACTTGGGCATGCTAATTACAAGCAAGTGGCTAAAGTCTCAAAACTAGAAGCAGTGGTTGGTTTGCCAAAGTTTGGAAAAATTGAGAAAAGTGTTTGTGGTCCATGTCAAATGGGAAAACAAACAAAATTAGCTCATCCTAAGGTGAATGTAGTTGCTACTTCAAGACCTTTGGAGTTACTTCATGTGGATTTAATGGGTCTAACAAGAATTGAAAGCATGGGCGGAAAACGCTATATTATGGTGGTAGTTGATGATTTCTCAAGGTATTCTTGGGTGGAATTCCTTAGAGAGAAGTCAGAAGCTTGTGATAAAATGGAAAGGTTATGCAAGAGGCTACAGAATGAAAAAGGAGTTCCCATAGTCAAAATCAGAAGCGATCATGGGAAGGAATTTGAAAATGCTAAATTTGAAGCCTTTTGCAATGAGCACGACATCAAGAAGGAATTCTCAGCTCCAAAGACTCCACAACAGAATGGGGTGGTCGAAAGAAAGAACCGGGTGATCCAAGAGATGGCAAGAGTCATGTTACTCAACAAAAACATACCACAAAAATTTTGGGCTGAAGCTGTTAATACATCATGTCATATTGAGAACAGAATTTATTTCCGAGCAGGGACAAAGAAGATGTCATATGAAATTTGGAGAGAAAAGGAACCGAAGGTGAAATATTTCAGAATATTTAGAAGTAAGTATTACATTCTAAAATATAGGGAAAATCCTAGAAAATTTGATGCTAAAAGTGATGAAGGGATATTCCTAGGATACTCAACAAATAGCCGAGCATACACAGTGTACAACAAGCGCACTAAGACGATGATGGAGCCAATAAATGTGGTCATAGATGACACCATCTCAGAAAAAGACATTGATGATGATGGCAAGGGGCAAAATCTTATGAAGAATGAGGATGATGATGATATGTCTCTAGGTGATGATTCTGAGAAAGAATCACCTGAAAAGGAGTCTACACCTACTATNAGAGAGAGAGAGTGAAGACTCAAGCATTTGAAGGCTGAAGAATTCTCATGGGTATATCGCGACCTAGCTTCCCGCGAAGTGAATCATGTGCCCTGCACATGCTGGAATGCGAAGAGTCATGCCAGGTGGAGACAGCTGTCTCTCGCAAGTATCTCGCGGGTAAGGCCTTCCCGCAAGACATCCACGAGGCAATCTGTTCTGCCAGCCTGTACTGAATGACTCACACTTTCTGTGCCTATCATATATATACCCTCATTACCCACACCCTCATTACCCACAAATGTTGAGATATGCTTCAGAGAGAAAAACCCTAGCCAAACACATTGAGAATTAGAGATTGCCATCCCCACATTTCTCTATACACTTGCTTGTGGTATCTCCTCAACTCTTCCCTCTCCATTTCTATACCATTGAGAGGTTAATAGCCCAAATACTTACCACACCCTTTGAGAGTGTTGTGTGACGTTTTGGTGCTGCTGGGAAGCATTGGAAGAAGCCTGGAATGGCAGATGCAACATGGAGATTGTTGCGGGATTCAGGGTGCTAGACTAGACACATTTTCGAGAAGCCTTGTTGGAGTAGGAGTTTGGAGGGCTTAGGTACATCGGGTAAATTAGGCTTGGAGGGTCTCTTGCTAACCCATGTATCCCAACTGATTGTCTAGTGGATCGATTTCCGCTTGGAGGGCGGCGAAGAGGTTTTTCCCCAAGTCCTTCGGTTTCCTCTTCGAAAACACGTCTCGATGTTTTCTGTGTTTGAATCTCTCTTCCCTACTCTTTTATATTACATTATACTGTTGTGTTGCTTAGTTTATGGATTAGACTAGCTTATTTGTTCATCCGCTCGCATTTACACTATTCCGCACTTAGTATTAAGTTAGAGTAAAATCTATCGAACCATAACTTTAATTGGGGGGGGGGGTCTAAATTTCTCTTGTGTTTTCAACACATTTTCAAGCTTTCAACAGCAGTCAAGTGAATCATTCGCTATATCAATGGGACATTTGACTATGGGATTTGGTATTCAAAAGATTCAAATGAGTGCTTGGCTGGATATTCAGATGCTGACTGGGCCGGATGCATTAATGATAGGAAAAGCACTTCCAGTGGTTGCTTCTATCTTGGGAATAACTTGGTTTCATGGATGAGCAAAAAGAAGAATTCAGTCTCTCTTTCAACGACTGAAGCAGAATATATAGTAGCAGGAAGTTGTTATGCACAACTACTATGGATGAGAAAGCTACTACATGATAATGGAATTTCTCAAGACACTATGTGTGTGTTCTGTGATAACACTAGTGCCATAAATTTGTCAAAGAATCCAGTTCAACACTCCAAATCCAAGCATATCAAGATCCGATATCATTTCATTCGAGACTTGGTAGAGGACAAGATTGTATGTCTAGAGTTCATCAATACTGACAATCAAAAGGCAGGCATATTTACTAAACATCTTGATGGCCTGAGGTTTGAATCCTTGCGTAAGACCATTGGTGTCGGCATCATTCCTTGAACTCTATCTTCCATATGATCTTTTTGTGTTCAATTATGTAACTTTTTTACATGTTATGGGTATTTGCATTCCTTTACTTAAAATTTTTTTATATTGTTGTTTTTTATCAATATTTTCTTGCTTATGCGTCAAAAATCCAAAAGCTCATAAAACTCCAAAAAGTTTGATCGACATTGTTGAGTTTTGTCTCAAAGCATGTTCTGCCTTATACCTTTGTACTAATGGCTTTGTGTATCTACGAGCCTAGCTTGTTCCCTATGCACTCATATCATTGTGGGAGAAATCTTGAAATCTATGTGACTATTGTAAATAGATCTTCAACCTTGTCATGAATGATTAGTGAATGGTTTTGTTGATCTTAAGACATGCATAGACTCATGCCTATATATCTTTCCACTTTTTATTTTATTGTTTTGCTTAACGAGCTCACCAAATGTAAATCTCCAAATGAAAAAAGATATTGAGCTGCAAAAGCCTGTTGCATATACTAGTATTTGACTAGGAAAAAGGGAAAGCGACCAAAAATAAAATGTATGATGCCCAAAAAGCCAAAGGCTAACTCATCAAATTGAAATATCAAAAATTTCAGGCATCGATCTCACAATGAGATGTAATGATTCAAAAAGATCAAATGATGTATATGAAGCCAAATGAAAAGCTTCAAAATTATGTTTTCAAGTTATGTGGGAGGTCATATATGCATATTTCTATAATTGAGATGGGTCACATTATCTAGTACTAGTTGTGTATGCCTTGATTGAATTGATCATTGAAGCTTCACATTAGACTAAGGACTATCTCATTTTTGATACCCACACATATCACACATGTCTATGTTCAATGAATGTCATATTCATTTGTGTGATTGTACTTGATTAAATTTGTTTTCACATGCTCAATTTTTGTTAATCAAACACAAAAAGATTTTTGAGTGTTTTAGTTGTTTTTGGAAAGTATTTTATTTTTGCAAAAGGTGTCAAAATCTTCAAAAACAGTGCCTTGTTCTGGCGACTCAGTCGCGGGTTGGTCCATTCGCATGTCCCAGTCGCGAAAAATACTTAGAATATTTTTCAAATTTTGGGTATTTATGTTTTTCGCAGCTTAGTGTGGCGACTTTTTTGTGGGCGGAAGGTCCAGTCGCAAGGGGTACACAGAGATTTTAGCGGCTTACCTCGCGACTCTCTCGCGGGTAGAACTTCCAGTCGCGAAAAACACTTCGCAAATTTTTCAAATTTTTGTTTTAAAGTGTCTGGCAACTGGCCTTGGCGACTTGCACGCGACTTGACTCAGTCGCGAAAATTGCATGTTTTGCGCAATAAGGGTCTTTTTCAAGACAGGTTTCAAAACTTTTCATTTTTCCCTTGCACCCCGTGGCTGTTCATCTTCTGGTCTAACCTTCACTATTTCAAAACCACCGTGTTCACACACAAAACCCTCAACTTCTTTGTCACCACTTCATCAACCTTCAAGGAAAGGTATGGGCTTTGTTTCTTACACATTATATCTCACCCTTCTGCATATATCTCTTGAATTGTGTGTTTTTACTGATATTTGTATATCTCTTTATTGAATATGGGTATTTGTTTTTCTTGTGAAATTGATATGTGATTTTTGGTGGTTATGTTCTGATCTACTCTGTCTTGAGTAAACATTGTGTAATTAGTGGCACCAATACACTCATTGTCATGATTGGAACCTAAATCCCAAATGTTTAGGGTTTTCTTCATTATCCATGTTTTGGAACTAACCCAATGCTAATAATGTTTGGTGCCTTTTGTGGTTTCTCTTGTTTTTGGTAAAACATGATGTAGAGTGGATATGTCTCCATTCAAGAAAGCAGTTGTGAAAGGGGGCAGCAGCAAAGGTAAGGAGCCTATCATTGATGTTGATGATCTCTCACCTCGAACAAAAAGGACCCGTTCACCATCAGGAGTGTTCGATCCAAACAGGTTCAGATCCTATGCTACCTTTCAGACTCATGAGAATTATTTCAGAGATGCTACACCGCTGGTTGAAAAGGTTGTTGATCAACCTTCTCTTTTTGACACCGACATCCCTAAATGGTTTGCTCACAAGGATTGGAATTACCTTCTCTCCAACCTTGATGAAGCATATGAAAATTTGGTAAAGGAGTTTTATGCCAATGCAATTGTTGAAGATGATGAACTCAAGTGCTAGGTTAGAAGAAAAAGTTTCTCAGTCTCTCCCGCATATCTAGCAGAGATCCTTCACATCAATCGGCCAATGCTTAAAAATTCACCGGTTTATGATGATCTTTGTCCAGATGAGGACCTACTTTGGGATGCTCTTGGAAAAGACTTGGAATTCTCACCAAATGGGAACTCATTTAGTGTTTCCTCTCTTCCTCTGAAATTGAGGGTGCTTAAAATCATCATGTTTCACAACTTGTACCCCTTATCCAGCACTGGGTATATGAACCTCAGACGTGCCTTTTTTCTTCATGATCTAATCTCTGATGTAGAGATTAACATTTGTGCACATATCTTTCATGTTATACGCAAAACAGTTCTACGAACTGAGTCACAGATATGCATTCCGTTTTGCTACCTCATTTCTAGGATTTTGAAGCTCAAAGGGATCCATCCATCAGAAGATGAGTCTCCCTACACAAAACCGTGTCCAATCAACATGCGTACGTTCAACGCTAGCATTGGTCATAGTCGAAAGGGAATCAAAATAGAAACTTTAGCATCACACAGGGGTTCGCACTCTAGCTCATCTTCCTTTGACGAGAAGCTAGACAACATTGTGGCATCCGTCCACGAGTTGAGCACCAAAATGTCCGGACTCACATCTATCTTGCACCACCACAACATTCGGTGTGATATGAAGTTCACTTCTCTCCAAACTCAAATGGATCAGATTCAAAGAAAGCTAGAAGAAGATGAGGACTAGCTATTCCATGACAAAAAGGGGAAGAAGATGTTGAGTAAAATGATAGGGGGAGAAAGAGCTTAGTCAAAGGGGGAGATTTCAACAAGCAGGCTTATGTTTAATATTTTGCTTCATATTAGCATATTTCAGTGTTTATGTTATGTTATTAAGTTCATGTGTATGGTACTTTTGTAACCGGTTGCTTTTGTAAGCTTTTAGGTTGTTGTACCCATGCTTTGTAGCTTAGTACTTGTTGCTAAATGTTATGCATTTTCTTCAGTACATCACTCTTGTGCCCTTTGTTGGATTTTTATCCTTAATGCAATTACCTTGTATTGTTGCATTGGTTGAGTGTTGGACATGCAAATAATACTTTGCAAATGAGCTTATTAGCTTGCATGTTCGGATGTTCATTCCGTGTGTGAATGAGCATTTTGATCACTATTTATAGTGATTGTTCGTTTTTGGTCAAGCCACGGTGTACTGCTTAAGTCCATTTTTGCTTGATTACATTGTGCTTGCTCCATATGCATTACAAGTTTTCTGCATACAATGATCATACTATGTTGTTGTGTTTCAAGAGATACTTGTTCTTATGGTTCAAGAGCTTCACAAATTCTAGAGTTAGGTGTGAGTGAGTTTTACTCAACTGTTCCCAACTCACACGTTAAGTCTAGAATTTGTTGTAGGGTATTGTCACGGAATAGCCAAAGGGGGAGATTGTAAGGTTGAATTTAATCAACCATTTTGTTGGCTTTATTCCATGCCAAATTTGCTTGTAATTCAGCATTTAAAAACCCTGTATTAGGGTGGGAACCATGTAAGGATAGTGTGTGAGAGAGTGTGAAGAAATGCTCAAGATTGTGCAGTGAAGCAGAAACTCGTGACTGGATCTCGCGGCTGGCAACCCGCCAGAAGATGCACACGAGTGAAGCGTGTAGAGTAGCTAAAGCATCATGCCAGCTGTAGCACTACAGGACAAAAAGTCCAGACTAGCCATTCAATTAGCTCGCGGCTTGAACTTGCGACTTAGTCAAGTCGCGAGACCAAGTTGCCAGCCAGCTCTGTTTTGGAAAAATGACTCTTTGCATTCCAAACACACACCACTATACATAGACCCTTATACCCACAAAATGTAGAGAGCTTCCAGAGAGAATTTTGAGAGAGAAACCCTAGAGAAAAACAAGATTGACTCATCCATAATCTTCACATAGAGACTCTTCAAATTCTTCTACTCTCACCCTCTTCATTGTTACATCCTTGAGAGGTTCTTGACAAAATCCTTTTCTCACCATACCCACATCTGTGAAAAGACTTTTTGGTGCTTTGGGAAGCAGTTAGGAAAGGACCAATTGATATTGGTTGATACTATGGGCTATAGCAGAATTCGGTAAGCTAGAAAAGACAAAAGTTTAGTGCAACCTCATTGGAGCAAGAAGTTTTGAGGGCTTAGGTACACTGGGTAGATTAGGCTTGGAGGGTCTATTGCTGTTCATATATCCCAACTACATTTTCTAGTGGATTATTGACCGCTTGAAGGGCGGCAAAGAGGTTTTACGCTGAGGGCTTCGATTTCCTCTTTGATAACACATCGCTGTGTTATCTTTGTGTTTGTATCTCTCTTCCCTTAATCTTTGTCATTTAATTTCTGCTGTGGATATGATTTTATTTGGTTTAGATTATTTATCAATTCTGTTATAAGCTTATGTTCATATTCTGCACATACATTGTTTGATATTAAGCTTGAATTGGTAATTTGTAAATTGGGGTATAAATGTTCATAGTGTTTTTACACGCTATTTGAACATTCAAGGATGATAATGATTCTAATGTCAATAGACAGTAGTAAATATAATCATCAAATGATCCATTGAGAAATTGATTGTACTATCAAAATAACGTAAGACTTTTGCGTTGAGAAACAAATTGTGGTAGAAGTGATAGATTTATTTGCATAGTAGAAGAGAAAAGTTGGAAACAAAGAATTATTACCAGTTAGTTTTGAAGCTGCCTCTGAACTCTGGCCATATTCACTGATATTGCCACTTATAGCCTATCTTTGAAATCGTTCAAGAACCTGAAAAATGTGGCTCACAGTGACATATTCAATACTAATGTGCCAACAACTCCCCAGAAACCTGCGATAAATCCAAGGGCCACACTAACATAAAATCCCTTGGATATAAACCCTTCTTTCTCATCTTGCATGCCAGCATGTTCTCTGCTCCCGTTCATAGCTGGAATTTGAGCTATTTCTTCCCCCGAACATTTCTTTGGAAGCGGGGCTCCGCAAAGATTTGGATTCCCCTCATATGAGGATGCATTAAAGGTATCAAGCTGAGGGCTTGTTGGAATTTTTTCGGACAAATTGTTGTTTGACAAGTCCAAGACACTTAGACGATCAATATAAGAAAGGCTTGAAGGAATTCCACCGGAAAGCTGGTTCTTAGATAGATCCAAGGCATCTAATGATTGTAACATATCTATCTCTAAAGTGATTTGTACAGTTAAATGGTTTCTTGAGAGATTTAAGGAAACTAATCCAACAAGTTCCACAATTTCTCTTGGAATCCACCCAGTTAAATTATTGCTCGAGAGATCTATGCTTTTTAATAGTCCAATAATATTTTTATACTCGTGCTCTTTTCCTTTCCACATAAAAAACAAATGATCAATATAAGAAAATAAATATCCCATACTGCCGATAGTTTCTAGAGAAGAATGGATAATGGTAGCATCTGGACTATCTTTTTTAGTCAAAGAAGAAAGATTGTTGAGGCATTTTGGTATACTTCCCGAGATTTGGTCTAGAGCAAGGTCTAAAACTTGAAGATGTTCTAGATGGCAGAGATGAATAGGGATGCTTCCATTGAAGTGATTGGATAGAAGGATAAGGATAATTAAATTTGGATAACTAGTCCTTAACCATATCGGTATCTGTCCTGCCAGAGCATCATATCCAAGATTAAGGAAGATCAAGTCCTTGCAATTATTCAAGGAAGTAGGAAGTTCCCCACTAAAATTATTGTTGCCTAAATCCAATGATACAATCCTATGTAGAAATCCCACTGAGCTTGGGATTTTCCCATGAAAATGATTGTTTGCCAAATTAAGAACTTGTAATCCTTTAAGACGCATCCAACATGAGTCGGGAAACTGTCCTGATAACTTATAATTGGAGAGAACTAGAAATTTCAAGTTACCATTTTGAACTTCACATAAGGTGAAGATTGGGCCTGAAAGCATATGCTTGGAAACATCTAAAAATTGTGGTATTCCACCTTCGAGTTTATTTGAACTCAAGTCTATGATGGGAGAAGAAGTAAACTCCAATGACAAATTTGGAATTTGACCACTTATTTGGTTGAAAGACAAAATTCATATATTCTACTTGAGGAGAGAATATCCAATATGAATTGGAAATGATATCCGAAAGTGACTGCCATCACTGAGAGCAAGGATGTGGACTCCATCCCTGTTGATGAACTTGTAGAATCTCTTCAATCCTATGAGTTAGACCTACCCAAAACTAACAAATCCAAATCAATGGCTCTTAAGTCAGTTAATGATGTTGATGTTGGTGGATTTGATAATAAGCTCTCTGCTACAGAGATTGCATACCTTGCCAAGAACTTTAGAAACTTTCTTAGGAATAATAACAGAAAGGAAAGAAGTACAAACACTGCTGAACCTAGAAACTTTAGGAAGAATGATTCCACTAAGATTAATAACAATGAAAAACCTAGAGAAAAAGTTGGTTAATCTTCAAACAATTCTATGGGTCTTCAGTGTTTTGGATGTCAAGGGTATAGTCACATAAAATCTGAATGTCCCACATACTTGAGGTCTAAGGGGAAGGCTATGGTTGTAACCCTTAGTGATAATGAAGTTTTTGATGATGAGTCTAGATGTAACGATGATGGAAACTTCATTGCTTTCACTGCTACTGCTGTAGTCAATGAAAGTATATTTGTTGAAGAGAACCCTTCTGATGGGGAACTCTCTGAGGATGTAGATTTTCAAGAAGCCTACAATAAACTTTGCAAAGCTGCTATGAAGGATGCCATGAATGTTGAATTAGGCTTAAAGAAAATTGCATCTCTTGAGCTTGAAAAGAAAAATTTGCTTGTTAACTTGTTTGATGCTAATGAATTTTTGAACAATGTGAAAACTGAGAATATGCTCTTTCTTGATAAAGTTAAATCTTTGGAATATGATTTATTTGTTGCTAGATCTGCTAGTTCTAAACTTGATCAAATGCTGAGTGTTCAAAAGGCTCCTTCTGACAAATCTGGATTAGGTTTTGTTAAGAGCATCTCTGTGTCTGCACCCCATTCCACAAACTTTGTTCCTTCTTCTTTCTCTGAACCACCTGTGAGTGAGGTTGTGAGTGAGACTCCTAAACTTGTAGAGGTCACACCTCCTAGGAAGATTAGGGTTGATCTGAAAGAGTCTAAACCTAAGGAGTCTACCTTTTTTAAGGACAAGATGCATGGTAAACCTGTTTGGGTTTGTCATTTTTGTGAAAAGTCTGGACACATTCGTCCAAATTGTTATAAACTGCAAGCAGCTAAGCGAGCAAATAAGCCTAAAGTGCCTGTGCCTCAAGCACAAAATCCTATGGCTCTTATTGGTGAATTGTTAAAGGCTCTAAACCTTTAGTCCAATCTTGGAGTTAGAAATCACTCTAATGTGAATATGAACTCTAATGCTCGTAATGCATCTAAAAGGTTTTGGATGCAAAAGGCTCGATCTAATTGAGTTTTTCTGACATGGCCCTTGTGCTTCTTTGCTTTATCTTTTGTGACCTTTGTTCTTTGGTTTCTTTTACCTTTTTGTTTCTAGGATTTACATTGCATATCATTCATGCATTTCATTCTAGGTTTGCATTTATTTCTTCTTTTCAAGAAAAATTTATAAAAAAAAAAAAAAAAAAAAAAAAAAGGAGAAAAAGGAAAGCAATTTGTGTTTTGTATTCATTCTCTTGGTTTTTGAAAATAAGGTTGGTCAATTTATTTTCACATAACATGTCTTTGTACCTTGTTCAGCTGTGATGAACTTATTTATTGCACTTTACTAGTTGAAGATTTGTAGTGCATGTTGTGTGGGAAAGATTTTTACAGTTTTTGATCACTTTGTCTTGATCTTGAAGTCACATGTCTTTGACTATCAGACTTGAACCTTTTAAGAAAGGCATAAATAACCATCTCACCACTATTCACTATCCAATCATGAACACCTTAGTGCATATCGTAAGATTTTATGCTCAAGAAAGTGTAGTACATGCACAAAAAGAACATAAGGTGTACCCTCGGTTCAATTGCTTAATGCTTAAAATTGGTGTGTACCATTAGGCTTGATGCCAAATCACATAATTAAAATTGGTGTGTACATTATCCCGGCTTTTAATAAGTTTCTGAATAACTAAAATTTGTGTGTACAATATGAGGCAAATTCAAGAAACTTACATGATTGCAAGCTTACGTTCTAGGAGATGTGGGAGTTATATGATGTAACTCTTTAGGTGATAGTCTCTTTTGAATTATATGTGATGAATTTTGTAGACTTTGTGGTTAATTTCTATTCACATATCACCTCACATGTATCTCAAGGTTTTGCTAGTTGCACACACTACACAAGTTACTATTTGTTAAACATTGTACATGTTATTGTGTGTGTTTTTTGTTTGACCAACCAAGTTTGAAAATACTTTGAATTTTATGCAAAACAGAATTATTGCTTGGGAATTCAAAGGGAGGTGATTTGAAAATCTTAATTTTGGAAAACTGGGTTTAAAATCTTGGGTTTGTGAAACTCATTTCATCTCATAGTCATGCATTTATTTTATTTTTTTTAGATGCTTTGAGGAGTGAATTCACAAAAATTGCTGAGTTTTTCAAAACTGTGCTTTTTCCAAAATTTCGATTGATCCAGTCTGTCTTTCGATCAATCGAAATTGCACTTAAAATTTTAGGTGAGCCTCTATCTGTTTCGATCAATCGAACCTGTTTTTCGATTAATCGAAAATCATGAATCAAGTTTTTTGTTAAACTTAGATTTGACTTGTTCAAATCACTTTTTCAAAAAGTTTTCATCTTTTTTTCTCTCTCTCTCCTATTCGGACTAGGCTCCACCTTGATTTTTTGTCGTTTTCCTCCGAATCTTTTGCAAGGTTTTCCTCTTCCAACACCGATGTGTCCATTCTACCCCTCCTTTTGCATTGTTTTTCATATTTTCATGCATTTTTTCATGGTTTTTGGGTAAATTTTTGGACTATGCATAAATTGGGATTTCTGTTTAATCAAGCCTTATTTTGTGAAATTAATCAATGGTTTTTGTTGCTATATTGATATATTCATAATCTATGATAGTTAATTTGATCAAATTGGGTTTTGTGAAAAATTAAAAATTCTAGGGCTTGAATTGAATCCGAATTGGGGATTTTGTCAAATTGGGTTAAAATTGATGAAATTGGTTAATTAAATTGATGTAATTGATCATTCTAATATGTTTTCTAACTTGTGTGATGATCAATTGGTCAAATTTCTTTAAAAACATACAAGTGATTTTAAAAATTTTGGGATTTTTGTTAGAAACTCTATGCTCAAGCTAATTTTGTGAATTGAACTTAAAATTGAACCTAGTTTCACTGCATTAAGCATGTATCATGACATTTAAATTGTTCAAGCATCATATAGATTTTTTCTATATCTGTTTTGTGCTAACTTTGCAGTCTGCCCTTGGTTTGTTCCTTTTGTTATTTTTTTTGTTCTGTTGTGTGTCCTTGTCCTTTCCTTAGCACCATGCCTAGAAAAACTAGAGCTCGATAGGACTCCCTCCTCTTCTTCTGAGTCACCCTCAAGGAGTGAGTGTTTAAGGATGCCAAGAGCAGAGAGGCCTTTGATAAGCTAAACAGTAAGAGGAAGATTTGGGCTGAGCATTTTGTAGTTTTAGATAAGGTTGATCCTGCCATAGGGCAAATTTTGAGAGTAGGGGCTGGCTATCTTTGTTGGAGATAGATCATCCACCTCCAATGCCCTCATTAGAGAGTTCTACTCAAACCTCTCTTGTCACATCTATGATTCCAACACCCTTGTTTAGGAGTTGGATACGAGGTGTAGAGTTCACCATTACTCCTGATGTAGTGGCTGATGCTCTTAGGGTCTCGATTGTTAGACAGTCTGACTATCCTTTTGAGGAGTCTCCACCCCTTGATGACATTATGTCATACATCACTGGGTCTTCTTATCCAGTTGGGTTCTGATTCTCGGATCACGTCCGCTAAGCTCCCTGAGACTACCTATCTTTTTCTTAGGATATCGTGTTATTTTTTGTGGCCTATCTCTCATCTCCACACCATCCCCATTGAGAGATGTGTGTTTTGTATGCCCTTGTGTCTGGTGCTTCTATTTCTTTTCCTCATCTTTTCTTCGTTCTTTGAACGAGATTCATAGGAGTAGCGCGTTGGTCACACACTTGTCTATCCTATCTTCATTCATAGGATTTTGTTATTTTTAGGTCTAGATGGTTTCCCCGCTTTTGAGCCCGTCCATATTACTGATCCCATAGGTGCCTCTTTTCTTCGTCTGAGGGCTGCACATTTGAGGCCTCCTCGTGTTCGGTCTTCTGGTGTTGCACCCCTCCTTCTTTTTCTATAGATGATGCACAGTCTGAGGCGTCTGGTGCTGTTGCTGATGTTCCTCCATCGACTACTTCGGATGATTCAGACATTCGGCGTACGTTGGATCATGTCTTGACCGTTCAGGCGGTTCATGGACAGATTTTGGTGGACTTGCTCGTTGAGGTTCATGCTTTGCATGTAGAGTTGGCGCATTTTCGACGTTCTCCTTCGCCACCTCCTTTTGATGATGGATTATGATTGCCCTTTGGCATTCCGTCACAAAAAGGGAGAGTAGATTTTGGTTTAGCCTGTAGAGTTTTTATTGTTAAGGGGAGTTTTGTGTTTCTTTGGAGCCTATGGTGATTAGATTTTATCTAGGAGCTGTATCTTGTATTTACATTCTTTTGGCTCTAGATGTATTTTTGTTAGGTTTTTCATGTTACTTCCAGTTAAATTTATTGTTTTATATGATTCTTGTGTTCACTGCTTATTGATTTATATTTATGAGCTATTCATTGATATATGTCTTTATTTTGTCTTGTGTGGAAAATACAAGAATGCTTTGATTAAAAGGGAGTTAACATTGTTTTTGTTGTATCTAACTTAGGAGGAGAGTTAGTTTACATATTTGTTGTTTTACTGTTTTTTTGTCACACGTGTGTTTATGCGTTTATTAAGTATTTCAAGAAATACAGGTTGATTCAATTGAGCTGCTGTCTACACTTGCAACTGATGGATAGTAGTTAGGATTTGATTTGTTATGTAAAGGGCTTTATTTTGTAAACTTTGAGCTTTTAATTGTGTTTTGTCACAGATTGCCAAAGGGGGAGTTTGTTAGGTTCTAAAAACTTAGGATTCAATGTATTTAGAACTCTAATGTGTATTGTTAGCAAACTATGATCAAAACAGGTTGTTTAGTCTTGTTTAGACATGCTCAAAGTTGTGTTGTTCATGTAAAGTTGGAATTGAGCTGATGCAGAATTTAATGTACATCTCGGCCTGGCTCGATTGATCGAAACTTAGGCTCGATCAATCAAATTTTGCACATATGCGTTTTTCTACAGTTTTTCCAACTCAGCTCTAACTCCTAAAACGTTTAGGGTTTTATGTTTTTGCCCTGGGTATATAAGGCAAACCCTAGCCACGTTTTAGAGGTTGCTCATATTGCTGTTTTGTGTAAATCTCTCGTAAGATTCAGAGGAGTTTTTCTTTACACAAAGCTTAGGGTTTTCAAGAAGAAGATGTTATCTACACCTGTGATCTTGGAGTTTGCATGTGGTCGTGTCAGTAAGTTCTACTGGTGGGTAACAATAAGAAGTCAAGTGTGGGGGTTTATAAGTCTTATTGTATGAACTTCGATTCTTTCAAGATAGTGGATTCAAGTTTACTTTGAGGATAGCTAGTTTAAATCCTCCCCAGGTTTTTACAGTGTGGTTTTTTAGGTTATCATATCTCTGTGTTATTTATATTTCCGCTGCTGTATATACTTAATATAATTGTTTGATTGTGATAACCTAGATTTGCATAATTTGACTAAGTTAATCACTTGACTAATTAACTAGATTAATCCGATTGTGTTAAGGGGTCTAAAAACCGTTCAATTAGATATACACATATAACATATGAGTGAAGTTTCATAGTGACTATTACTCCATGAAAGTAAATCAAGAAAGTAATAGTTGTACTTTTTCATAGTAAACCTACTAAAATATGGCAATAGCAACTTAGATACAATTTTTTAAATGTTATATTTTAATTTCTCTAATTAAATTTCATCATATGACCGATTGCACTGACTAATAAATGATATGGTTGAATTTTTTTTTTTCAAAAATATGTGGTACATCGACTTATATAAACACATCTATAAACTTAATTGAAAAATCTAAAATATAGTATTTAAGAAATTGTACCTAAGTTTTACCTTTTTGTAATTAGTCAATGAATTCAAACAAATCTTTTTGAGAAAATGCTCTCAAATATGAATTCAAACAAATCTTAGATTAAGTACATTTTTTTTCTTGAGAAGAGATTAAGTACTTATTAATTTGTAGTTGTGCTAATAACTATAAGTTATTATATTAATAATAACAATGATTTTCAGATAAATAACAATCTTTAGACATCATTTGAGTCTGGTCAAATGAGGTGAGGAACAAAGACAGAATCTTTTCATTTGAGTTACCAAAAACTAAAATTTCATTAATAATAACTTGCACAAAAGAGAAATACCTTACAACATTAAGAAACCAAGTTCGAATTGCAGCACATTAATTTAACATGTGAATTTACTTGAACAAGATCTCCACCTTTCTACCTACATGGTAAAGGAGAAGTTGTACACAAAGCAATGCAAACAGCACCAATATTGTTTATGCTAGAATGAAAATCCTATCTCAATCTTAATATTCTACTTTATACTTCATTAATTGTAGTATGCTAAACTTTGGTTACTTAAAAAAAAAAAAAAAAAAGTGTAGCAAACTATAATCAGTGGAGTATATATATAAAGTAGAACACTTATAATGGAACAGAAAACTTTATTCTATATCCTAAGTGATCGCTTTAAATGACAAACCAGAACCACCTAACTTTTCCTCCACAACCCTGGTCAATTGCTCCTCCATTCTTGGTGTCAGATAGTTAACCCAGTCTCCCACCTCACCCTTCCTAAACAAGGTTTTGTTTTCAAAGTACTTAATAGACTTGCCAGCCTTGTTTACCTCCAACGCCTTCATATTCTCAAAACTACAAAGTTTGGCTATCTTTTCAACATCACCAGCTCTCTCCTCCTCCAAAGAAAATGGGAACCCCAGAAACTCTGCTAGCTTTTTCAAGTGAAAAGTGACATCTTCTTTGAGGTCCTCATACTTCAAGAACAATACCTTGTGAGGTCTTTCTATGCTCTCCTTCCAGTACCCCAACATATGGTCCCAAAAGGGACCAAATCCAATTACCCCCTTACAATACATTTCAAAGGCTTCATCTAGTGACATTGGAGCTTTAGATCCAGGATCAACTTTGTTAAGAAAATGCCATGAGGAGATGAAAGTGTCAAAAGGGTTTCGACAAATATAAACAACCCGGCAACCGGACTTCTTGATTGAATTAGGCAAGGAAGGAAATGGAAGATGGGTGCCAAAAAGTCTAGGGTGTGGAAGGTTGGAGAGATCAGGAAGTTGGCGGTTGGCATAGAGCTTGTACTCAAAGAAAGGTACAAGATCATGAGGGTTTGAAGTAAGCAAAGGATGATTATTTTCCAAAGCAAAACGCTTACGATTCACAATAGCAAAAGCCAAAGCTTTTAACCATGTGGTGCCTGATTTTGGAATGGTGGCTAATACAACATCATTGTCACTTGCTTGGAAGTGCCTTTGGAATGAGACTATGGATTGGATTTCAATTGCTTGGCACCAAAACTCTTGGTACTTGTAGAGATGAGAGGTTCTCCACCCTTTTTCTTTGGGAAGAGAAAGAAGAAGTTCCTTGCATTCATGGCTTAGTTCTTCTTCTCCTCCTCCATTACTTGATTGGTTTTTTGGGTAATGAGTGATAGTCATTGAAGTAGTATTGATAGAAATTGGCATGAAAATTAGGTCATATAAGGCCACTTATTTATAGTTGAACTCGTTCATCTTTTTGTACTAGAAGGGTTTGGATATTTTGTACACGTTACGCACATGCATCACAAAAACTATATTGTGGGCTTACAGCTAGTGATGCTTCACGTGCCATTTTTGGCATGTTTTGGTTACCTTATTAAGTTTTCTACTTCTTTACGTCTGCCTAGCTTAGGCAAGGAAGGAAATGGAAGATGGGTGCCAAAAAGTCTAGGGTGTGGAAGGTTGGAGAGATCAGGAAGTTGGCGGTTGGCATAGAGCTTGTACTCAAAGAAAGGTACAAGATCATGAGGGTTTGAAGTAAGCAAAGGATGATTATTTTCCAAAGCAAAACGCTTACGATTCACAATAGCAAAAGCCAAAGCTTTTAACCATGTGGTGCCTGATTTTGGAATGGTGGCTAATACAACATCATTGTCACTTGCTTGGAAGTGCCTTTGGAATGAGACTATGGATTGGATTTCAATTGCTTGGCACCAAAACTCTTGGTACTTGTAGAGATGAGAGGTTCTCCACCCTTTTTCTTTGGGAAGAGAAAGAAGAAGTTCCTTGCATTCATGGCTTAGTTCTTCTTCTCCTCCTCCATTACTTGATTGGTTTTTTGGGTAATGAGTGATAGTCATTGAAGTAGTATTGATAGAAATTGGCATGAAAATTAGGTCATATAAGGCCACTTATTTATAGTTGAACTCGTTCATCTTTTTGTACTAGAAGGGTTTGGATATTTTGTACACGTTACGCACATGCATCACAAAAACTATATTGTGGGCTTACAGCTAGTGATGCTTCACGTGCCATTTTTGGCATGTTTTGGTTACCTTATTAAGTTTTCTACTTCTTTACGTCTGCCTAGCGAAGTTGGGCGTTTCTTTTCTGATAGTGACTGAATTGAAATCCTTTGCCCCACAGCTAGTTAGTGCTATGTATTTTCCATGAGGAAAATACCTTTTTATTCTAACAAATATTTTGTACTGTAAAATTCATGCACCCGACAAATATTTTGTACTGTAAAATTCATGCACCCGACAAATGTCTTTGCATAAAAAAAAATATAGATTTTATTGCTACTGTGTGGATCTTTGCTTGCTTAACAATCACTTCTTCTAAACTTTGCAAAAATAGGAGTTTTGTACAGTAGATTCAACATTCTTTGTATCATTGAAATAGTTAAGAATTTAACCGCAAATATTGCAGGGACGGATCCGGGATTTGAAATTAGAGGGGGCCCGAAGCAAAAGGGTCAATTTCATACTAAGGTCATTTAAATTTAGTTAAGAAGAAAGAAAATGATATATTTGGGTACCAATAAATCCTATGTACCTTTTAGAGTTATCGCTTTATATATATTATATTTAATTTGTTTATAAATTAGAACCCCATTTTTTTTTTATTTAAGAGCTTTTAAAAATTGTAAATTCATATAATCTATTTTTAAGCCATAAATTCACATATCTAACTTAATAATATATTGCACAAGACACATTTTGATTTCTATCACAACTCATTAATATGAAAAACAAAATAGATAAAAGGTAGGAAAAGAAAGATGTGGAGAAGTAAATCCCATGTGTAGAGTAGATGGACTCTTGGACAAAATACAATAGTAAAAACCACATGTGTGTCTGACATTTTTGAACAAAAGCTTAAAAGTAGCTATAGGGAAAGTAAAAAACCTCTTAAGAAAACAAAGAAACAGTGGGTTGGTGGAGAAATCGAAGTAGAAGAAAGAAAATAATAGAGAAGGATTTCAGCAAACTGGGGGAGAAATCTAAGCCAAAGAAGAAGAAAAAAATAGAGGAGGATTTTTGTTATTCAAACAGCAGACAACATCAACCATAACAGTATGACATTCTAGGCAAGAAGAACTGAAGGAGCATAAGGGTTCAGGTAAAAAACAACAGTTGTTGGGGGAAGAATAAGAGTTGAGAAAGTGAAATTGAGGGAGAGAAATTTAAATGTGTAAAAATGGGAATTTATGATATCTGTTTTGTTATTTCAGATTTGTGGTATGATTATATTGTGTATGCTTTTTTGTTTAGACTAAAATTTTGTTCTATTTGAAGGTTTTTCTTATTACAGGTTGTTGACTATTGTGATCTCTTTGAGCTGATTTGATTAAATTTTGATTGTGGGAGCCTAGATTTTGGAGAAAGGGGGGGGGGCTGAAGTGTATGTGAGTATCTAATTTCATTCATTTATTCCTACTATATATATATATATATATATATTTTTTTTTTTTTCTAAAGGTCGGGGGCCTGGCCTCATTAAGCCCCCACCTGGGTCCATCTCTAAAATATAGTATTAGCAAAATTTGAAAAATACTCAGTGTAGTAGTTTGGAATAATTGCAAGAACAAACCCTTGCAATTTCAACTCTTCTTCATAATTCTTGGAGATTTTCACATCCACCAAATTGCTTTCAAAAACAAAAAATCTCATAAAATTATAAGGAAGAATTGAAATCCTAAAGAGTATTATTGTCCCGAATCCCAAATCACATTTGGTATCATTTCCCAAGTGAATTATAGCAAAAGACAAATCTTCTGCATGCCTAGAAAACATAAAAGGGCAACCGACATGGTTTAACTGTCAAAATTGTGGACAGACAAAGAACACAACCACAATTACACAACACATCACACATACACACAAAAAAATGTACTTTTTTCAACCACTGCCGATGCATTTAGGTTTGTGCCTTTAAAAAGGTACATTAATTTGTGTGGTACCTTGTACACATGGTTTCCCACGTGAGACAATGGTTTTATGGAGTGATATATCATAGTTTTATTTCCTTTGTGCTATTTGAAGTCCATACGCAGTTGTCTAAATTTGTAGGCATGAGTTGTCAACTTATCGGTCTTTATTGTTGTAACTTTTGAGTTTTAATTTTAAGTTCATTTTAATAAAATAAAATAAAAATAAAGGTGGTGTCAAAATCACTCACTTTTTATTGATGAGGAAAAAGTTTTTTTTTTTTTTTGAATTTCTAAGCTATCGAAAATTATGAAATGTCAAACTCACGTGTCAACGTTGTATTTTATTTCAAAAAAGGTTGGCTCTTTATTTTAGTGCTGCATTTTGTGACATCTTGACTATGAAACTTCATTTTCTTATAAAAGTGGTAAAGCGATCAAGAATTATTTAAAATGAATTTAAAAGAATATTGTGGTTAATTAACTCTGATACTTTTCTTGAACACAATTTACTCTAATTCAAATGATAACTCCTATTTTCAATAAAATAGATTTAAGGTGAAGCTAGCATGGGGTTAAATAAAACTCCTGATAGTACATCTTGCTTAAAATTCATACCTACACGCATAAACACTTCTGTCTGTATTGTCACACATATTAATGTTTTTCCATTTCTAGTATTTGATAATTGAGCAAAATATAAATAAGAAGTGTCCGCAAGAAACGTACTTAGAAAATAGTATTCAAATAAATTTTTTATAATATCATACAAATATGAAATGTGTACAAAAGACGTACTTAGAAAGATCGTAACTATTTTTTTTTTTAAATTTTGTAATTAATAACTATGAGACTCTCTCAATAATATTTTAATTAATAAAAAATTAATATTGACATACTTGTAACATTTTTGTGTACATTGCATGCCCCATATCTTCCACTTTTCAATTATTATATTGATTTTTCTTTTAATTTGATCCCTAATAAAAATAACCTAAGAAAAGAAGGGTAAATTTTGCTTCTTTCTTCCTTAACCTCCCAAACTCCCTAAGTTCAAGTTGACAATAAAAGAAAATGAAAAAGAAAAGCATTACAATATCAAAAATTATTTAACCTCTTTAGCTTAATATATTCAATAGAATAATTATAACCATAAATTATAATAAGGTGTAATCTTATCAAAATTCATAAGGTCGCAACCATTTTTACATATTTATTATAATACTTAACCGATACAAAACGGTTGAATAGATTTATAAATAGTATGTCTTCCAAGTTAAATTAAACTTTTTCGTATGCATTTGTGTTATAACTGCTCTATCCCCTCTCCTTTGCGTGTGCATCTCTTTTTTTTTTTTTTTTTAATAATAGTAATAATAATAACTTACATATTTAATCGTACTTAGAAAGTGAATGAATAGCATCACATGCGTACGTAGGGGGAAAACTATATGTATTTTACATAATTTCCTTGTACAAGAACCCTTAATAAATCTAAGAAATGTTTTAAACAAAAATTTGTGAGGGACTATCGATATTGATGGGATAGAGCTCCATTACAGTTTATCTGAAATAGAATATTAACCAAAGAATATCACAAATTCATCAGGAAAAATATATATAGTGGTTCTTTTGCAAATTCAAAGCGCAATTATCATTGAATTTTTCATATATATTGAATTTACAATACTTGATGTCAGAGTAAATTACTCTAGGTTGACGTATTTCTTTTTAATTTGGTAATGGATCAATAGAAACAAATCAAAGGTTGTAGTCTCATCCATGAAAAAGTCCATCCATTCCTATGATTTCCCCACAGCGAAAAAAAGCTAAATATAGTAATGGAAAAAAAATATATTACATGTGCTAAGAGAGAACCCATTCTACATTATAAAATTCTATGTCATAGATAGATGGCATGATGGTTGGCTTAGATGAGTGAAAAGTGTGCTCAACGGCTGTGCATCCCTCTAACAAGACTTCCATGTAGCTCGTATTTACATTCCTGATCGATTTTATACATTTTGTTTGCAAGAATATAGCACCACATTTAAATGTTTTCAAAACACCACGTGCAAATCTTGATGCTAAAAATACACTATGCCATAGATCCAAATTTAATCTAGTGAAATCAGACAAACTGTATAGGAGTAACAAAAAATGCATAGGTCATTATACAGCCCTTAATGCATGTCAAAAGGAAGACAAAGTCTCTAAAGAGAAAATATTCTTCTTTGTCAAAGAAAATAATACACAGACAACAAGTACCAACACCAAGTTTATGTAGTGAAACGAGGAAAAAAGATATAAAAGAATAACTTGTGTATAGAGACCTCCAACAAATCGAACAAGAAAGACGAGATCTCAACCAAGTTATAAAACTTAATGAAAGAAAATATCAACAGCATAAAATGAGAGCTATGCTATGGATAAACCAATGAATACAATGTCAATTCATACCTGGATTAAGAGCTTGCATGCATAAGGAAGCTTCATAGTAGACATACCGTCCCTTTTTTTACAAGATGAACAGATTCCAGTTTTCAGATGATGGTTGTAATATCCTAACAAACCACATATTCTGCAGACCTGCACCAAAAAGCAGATGTTGCCACATACTTAAAGAGCTAAATAAACAAATCAATTCCAAAAAAAGGAAATTTTTGGTATGAGACAAATTCTTAATTACATGTAGGTCTAGGTCTAGCATAACAAGAATGATGTTGAAGCTTGAACGACCACAACAATCTTAAGAGAAAAAAAAAAAAAAAACATTTTGCTTACACACAACATAGTGTTGGTCTAAAGGAAATTACTGTAAGTTATAGTTAAAAATCTCTCCAAAGATATCCACAACAATCACAACAAGCCTTTTCGTTGGTTAGTATCCCTTGTACTGACAGTTTTTGGAACAGCAATAGTGAAGTCCTAAAAAGGTCCAAATAAGCCTTTAGAAGTTAGATAATGGCTTTGATGAAGAGAAAAATAAAATGGCTTTGACAAACAGCATTGCACTATTAGAGCAGGAACTTTGAAAGTCTCAAAGACATGCCCAAGTTACAGTCAAAATGGGTTTCGTTCCAAGTGCATAGCTGGATATTTTCCAGCAAGCAAACTTAGCTGGTGTTCCAGATCTGTTCTGGAAGCTGATCTCTATCAACAGTCATCTGTTCTTGCAGTTCCAGGAGGCCTCCTTAAGAAGGAAGCTTTATATAGCTATTACAATAGAAAAGAAAGAATAACAGGGATAGACAACCAGATGCTAATACAGAATCTTATGGGCTGGTGAAGAGCTGATTTCTGATCAACTTCCACCCTATACATAAGGGCTGCAACTCCAGAAAATCAAGAAAACTTTGGGAGAAAGAGCTGAAACTCTGCTGGAATTTTGTCAGACAGCAGTCTTGTACCGGGAGAGCTTTGAGGAAAACACTGCTTAGAAATCATATTTTAATTCTTCTGGCTGAACACAACATGTTAGACGATAATGATGCTAATATACTAGTCTTCCTGTTAAATGACTTATAAGCAAGCATTGTAATACATACTCAGCAAACAATTATCAAGGACTGGCATAGGCATGAGCTGATACCTGAACCTCAAAAGGATCGCTAGAGATCATTATGCGCTCAAAAACTAACATACTAGCACCATAAGCTATCAAACAATCACGTTCCATTTCTCCTACACGTAGTCCTGGGAAATGAAAGGTTAGCAGAAATTAGAACTATGCAAGGTAAATTTGCATCTGATAAAATATCTAAGAACCAGAAATTGAGAACCTCCATTGCGAGCTCTCCCCTTTGTAGGCTGTCTTGTTAGCAGAACACGGGGTCCATCGGCTCGAGCATGCATTTTATCTAGGACCTACTTGTCATGAAATAATGGATATCACAAAAAATCAATATCAAAAATAAATATTTTCAAGGTAATATTCTAAATCAATATAACATGCTTTATGTAACAGGGAAGAAAAGGTGTGATGCATCAAAGAAAAATTACTGAGATTATTTAAAAATAGAACTAATAAAGGCATTTCTGTCACAGAAATTCTAGATGCTATGAGTAAAAGAATATCAACTAATCTAAATCATAGAAACAATGCTGACCAGAATCACCAAACATAAAAAATAGACCTGCCATGCACCAAAAGATCTCTCTCAATTTATTCAGGTTGGCACGTCAAGGGAATGTCAAAAACAAGAGCCTCAAAAGGTTAAAAGAATCACTGATGAGGCAAGGAGTGAAGAGCAAGATAGGAAACTGTGGGTTTTGCATACACTGATTTAGACTCAGCTATATCAGTGTAAATGGTATGAGGTATCTGCTTCATGATCAAGTGAGAATCACACTTGTGTTCAAACAGAGAGCTTTGGCCTGAAGGCAATTTCCCTTTACCCTCAGTGAGGGGTTATAAGCATGCCTTCTAATTTCATCCACCAGTCAAAATTAAGAGCACATATAGTCAAATTTAGCTGCTTATCAGCCTCCTGTAGTGACTAAACAGTTCATTAAGCAACTTAAGGATTTTTCGATGCATGTTAATAACCCCAACCAACCCCACAAGAAACCAAATAATGGCAACAACATAAAATTTAGAACCTAGGATTCATAAGCATGATTGGACTCTGGAACATAATAAAGGAGGCTTCGAATCTTACCATATGTTTTAACTTTCGATAGTAAATAGGACCCATGAAAATATATGCTTGCAGTGGGCAACCTGTGATACCTGGAGAAGACAAAAAGTATTAGGAAGCTTCCTTTCATATGCAAGCAAGGTCTAGTTCACAAACATAAGTACACAAAATAGTTATTCCATTCCAAGGTCATATTCCATGCACCAAACTTGCGACACTAATGATAAAAAGGAAATACCACAATTTAATAATTATTGTTATGAGAACATCCAACTTATATTAATGATAGTAACTTCCAGAAACATGCTAGAAATCCATTGTCTAACGTAAATTGAAAATAAGTTTCCTTTCACCCTTAGGGTTTCAAAAAATTGAACACAATACGTAACAAAGCTCCAAAAGAAGAATTAAAATGAACGGTTGCAATAGAATTCCCATATGTATATGTAGCTAAAGCCTTTGTTCACAAGAATTTCACTGTCACAGAGCAAGGAAGCACGGTAAAAAAAATGAAATATGGAAAAATGCATAATAATCAGATGTCATAGTAAAGACGTAGAAAGCACCTCATAGCTTCAAGTGTGTCTGCATGACCGCTTGGTTCCCCAAAGGCACTGCCATAATGAAACCTACCACATGAAACTCCAGCTTTACCCCCAAGAAGCTCTATCATCTTCCCCACTGTCATTCGACTGATGGTAACAGAATATCAAAACATTAAGTTACATCTTGGGTGCTTGAACTGCTAGCAATGATAGATTATAACACAAAACATGGATGATTATGACATGGCATGAGGCCAGTCAAGCCTAAGGGATGAATTTCACGTTCCATATGATTATTGCAGTTGAGTCCACATGTGCCAAGTTTGTAGAAAATTGGAGGGAAAATTAATTAGTGGCACATGCACATGTTAGATTTTAGAAAGTTTTTAGAAGCAAAAGCCATGTGCTTTATTAAATGTAGCTTGTTATTAGTATGTTACAATTGTACTCAAGCATGTGATAAATGTGAGTTAGTTATGGACGGTGTCATCAACAATAACCAACTCCCAAGCTATAAATATCCATGTAAATGCATTGTAAAGATAGATAGATTGATAGTGAATTTTATAAAAGAAAGTCAACCTAAAATATAAGATTCGTATAGCATATAAACTGAGGCCAGATTAGAAATCATTACCTCTGGCCTACGAGTATGGCGAATTAAGAATTTGATAGATAAGTTATTAGCCTATCATTATAAAGAGCCACTCGATCCACTACACAAGACTCCCCTTCGGGACCCTTAAATGTTTGTTTACTGCTCTTATATCCTCTGCATTTAAAAACAAGCATAAGCAATCTTGTTGTTAAAGGAATCTATCAAGAATTTTCGCCGGAAAGTGAAACTAACATATTTGGTAATTATGATGGTGGTACTCTCGTCCCCCTTGTAACAGCAGGGGACTGTTTATTTATATAGATATCTTGTGGGCTAATAATTTCCCCTGGTGAAGCAATCCCATCATCATCCAGTACCTACACATGTTAGAACATATCAGAATTAAAGAATATACAGGAAAATTTTGCAATTCAAAGAAACAAATAGCCAGAGAACAAAAGGAAAATGATGAAGAATGGAATCCTTGGGATTGGCAGAGTCAATCTGGCTTCTATATAAAACAAAACCTCATAATAATTTCCAGACGCACTTTCAGCATTCTCAGAGTATGGGAAAAAAATTAACAAGGATATTTTGGTAACTTTCAATTGGGTAGTTTGCTTTCATTTTTTATTTTATTTTATTTTATAAGTAATAAAATCTTTATTGAAAAAAGTACATTGTGTTCACGATAGTGAACAAAATGTACTTGAAACAGTTACAAACAAATCAAGAAGAGGAAATTACAGATTGTAGGAAATCAAAAATGGAAAAACATTGTGTATAGCCCCAAATCCTAGACCACTCAAACAAAATCCTAACTAGCAAAGATTTCAAAAGATCAACATTGGGTAGTTTGCTTGCATATTTGGAACTTTTTTGGTTATGCTTCTAGTTTTAGTTTGTTCTTGTATATGTATAGTTTGAGTCTCTCTTTGTTATTAGAATCGTTTCCTTTTCAAATAAAGTTTCTGTTTGGTTGAAGCAATTGATATTTGCAAACAAAATTTCAATTAAAACCCAACTCTTAAACAAAATAGCTTCTTCAATAAGTGATATCACAATATTTCTTTAACAATGAATAAACTTTCCTTCCACACTACAAGAACCAAAATAGTTAACCAAGTCAAAATAGGAATTTGAGGTAATTCCCAAAAGAAAATCTCTAAATGATAAGTTTTTTTTTTTTTAATTTTTAATTTTATAGGTAATAAAAGTTTTATTGATAGGAAAAATACAATGGGTTTACAATAGTAAGCCCACTGCACTTGAAACGAATACAAACAAATCAAGGGAAAAGCTAACAAAAATTAGGAAATCAAACATGGAAATACAATGCGTAAAACCCCAAATACAAGACCACTCAAACAAAGTCGCAGCTAGCAAAGACTTCAACAAATCTACAAGTCTCTCAATGCTTCAAACATTAGCGAATTACATTCCTTCCAAATTAACCACATAAGACAAGCCAGTCCCATATTCCAAACATTTGAAGAAAATTTCCCCAACCAATTCCTCCATGCAAAAAGGAGAGAGAAAATTGTATTCGGCATCACCCACTACCATACATAAGAAAGACTTCACTCCACAGAGCATGAGAAAACTTACAATGGAGCAATTTTACCATTTCTAATTCTGTTAGTGGCTACTGTTGACAACTCCTAAACAGCAAATTTATTTATTTACTTACTTATTTTTCGTTTTTTAATTATTATTACTTGTGCAATTCGACTTGAAACCCTCCATAATCTTTAAACTAGGCTTCTTAACCATAAAATGTCTTGAGCTTTTACCCCGTCTAAATTGATCATTGAAAACCTAATCCTCAAATTGGAAGGCTGTCCCAAGTAAAGTTCTGAATCACATTCGAAATTTAAATGACAGCTAGAGAAAAATAGAGGTACTAAGTCTATACTATGAGATGCTTCACATAACAGTTTAAAGAGTGACTTAGCTGAACATTGCTAAGAATGATTAGAGTACATATCTGATACATAATTCACTTCTTATGGCCAGACATTTGAAGAGACTGAACGGTATTCTATCATTGAAGCTGTTTTTGTTTTTTTTTTGGAAGGCTAAGTTGCTTAAAGAAAAGAAAGAATAAACTAGCTCTTCAAGAAAGGTTCAGCATTCTTCAACCAACTCCTTGCCTACATCTATAGAAAACACCACTTTAAATCCATTATGAACGATATGGATTATATAACTGCACTCAATGAAAACCTCACAAACAACACTTGTTGTCCCTCACAAACAAAACTGATAGCCTTCCAAGCAGAATGGATCTTGTGGTTGCAGAACTGACGGCTAATGGAGTTTGTGGTGCTTTGGATTGGAATGGGAGTTAAGGTAAAAATTGTTGAAAAGGAGAGCTGTTTTGGAAGGCTAAGTTGCTTAAAGAAAAGAAAGAATAAACTAGCTCTTCAAGAAAGGTTCAGCATTCTTCAACCAACTCCTTGCCTACATCTATAGAAAACACCACTTTAAATCCATTATGAACGATATGGATTATATAACTGCACTCAATGAAAACCTCACAAACAACACTTGTTGTCCCTCAAAAGCAAAACTGATAACCTTCCCAAACACGCACTTAAATCCACTCACAAACACAAATTATCCCAAATCCAATTACAACCAAAATAAACATTCAACACTTACTCACAAATTTACAGCCCAAAACCTTAAAACAACCAATTGTGCTCTCCCACTTAAACAAGAGACAAATTATCATCTCAAAAGTATATTTCAACCCCAAAAGAACTGCCAAACTACTCTTCAAAGAAACCCACTTGTGTTATTTTAAGGCTCCAGCTATTATTTCTTAGTGAACAAGAAATATAAAACAACTTCTTTGAAATGGAATAAACTTTCCTTTCACATCAGGAAAACAAAAATAGGTAAATTAGTTTTTGATAAGTATAAGAATAATATAAAAAATAGGTAAATTAGTCAAAATAGGAATTTTAGACAATTCCAACAGATCTCCACCTTTTTTTTTTTTTTTTGATAAGTAGATCTCCACCTTAACTTAAGCAAGTTCTCCTTGAACATATAGACATAGTGTCCATAGCTGAAGCCCCAAACTAGCACGTGCCTAAATCAAACCAATTGTAAAACAATTGTAAACTTGTAGAATCTTCTCCCCAACTAATGTGCTTTGATTGACACTAGATAATATGCTCCGATACCAGTTTGTTGTGATGGCAATGCTAACAGAAAGACGTTGGTACAAACAAGAAAGAAGTTAACATCGTTCAGCCAATTCCACGTTACATCCATAGGCAATGCCAACCAAAATCTGGTATCAACAATATATATTACAACTATACTCAATTAATTCCTCACAAGTCATGCTTGAATCTCACAAACTCTCGAAACCTTCCACAAAAACAAACCAACTCAATCCCATTAAACCCAAAACAAACTGTCAATACTCACAAACATACAATCAAAAGCCCAAAACCACAATAGACTAATGTCTCTTTCCCAAAAAAGTAGACAAACCATCAACTCACAACAAAGGTATCCTTCAACCTCAAAAGAACTACCAAACTATTCTCCTAGAAAACCCTCTTATATTCTTCTAAGATTCTTCTCCTTTCCCACACATGGGAGGACTATTTGACCCAAAGCCATCAAACCATTTACATTGTTAGCTATATATAAGGCTCCAACTCTTAAACCAAATAGCTTCTTCAAAAAGTGATATCACAATATTTCTTCAACAATGAATAAACTTTCCTTCCACACTACAAGAACCAAAATAGTTAACTGAGTCAAAATAGGAATTTGAGGTAATTCCCAAAAGAAAATCTCTAAAAGATCATTTTTTTAATAGGTAATAAAAGTTTTATTGATATGAATAATACAATGGGTTTACAATAGTAAGCCCACTGCACTTGAAACGAATACAAACAAATCAAGGGAAAAGCTAACAAAAATAAGGAAATCAGACATGGAAATACAATGTATAAAACCCCAAATACGAAACCACTCAAACAAAGTCGCAGCTAGCAAAGACTTCAACAGATCTACAAGTCACTCAATGCTTCAAACGTTCGGGAATTACGTTCCTTCCAATTTAACCACATAAGACAAGCCAGTTCCATATTCCAAACATTTGAAGAAAATTTCCCCAACCAATTCCTCCATGCAAAAAGGAGAGAGAAAATTGTATTCGGCATCACCCACTACCATACATAAGAAAGACTTCACTCCACATATCATGAGAAAACTTACAATGGAGCAATTTTACCATTTCTAATTCTGTTAGTGGCTACTGTTGACAGCTCCTGAACAGCAAAATTATTTATTTATTTATTTTTCGTTTTTTAATTATTATTACTTGTGCAATTCAAACTTGAAACCCTCCATAATCTTTAAACTAGGCTTCTTAACCATAAAATGTCTTGAGCTTTTACCCCGTCTAATTGATCATTGAAAACCTAATCCTCAAAATGGAAGGCTGTCCCAAGTAAAGTTCTGAATCACATTCCAAATTTAAATGACAGCCAGAGAAAAACAAAAGTACTAAGTCTATTCTATGAGATGCTTCACATAACAGTTTAAAGAGTGACTTAGCTGGACATTGCTAAGAATGATCAGAGTACATATCTGATACATAATTCACTTCTTATGGCCAGACATTTGAAGACACTGAACGATCTATGCTGTCAGTGAAGCTTGTTTTTCTTTTTTCTTTTTTTCTTTTTTGTGCACTTTATATGAGTGGTCATTCCTTCTCTAGTTTGCCTTAATATAAGTGGTCATTCCTTCTCTAGTTTGCTACAATTTTTGGATTCACGTACTTCCATGTAATTCTGATATATTGCTAGTACACTTCCTGTGTACTGGTTATCTCTTTTCGTTTCTTGGTTAATAAATTTTAGTTCTTCATAAAAAAATAATAAAATAAAAAACTTATTCACTTGTGATAGGTAGAAAACCCTTATCAATAAATAGTTATTTACATTGTCTAAAGCAGTTTTATTACATATTGATTTTAAATTCATGGGAATAGATATACTTCGACAATATGAGATATAGTACCATCTGTCCCAAATAAGTATGCAGAACAATTGAGATCTATACCATGTGATACTGCACCAACTATTAATATGTATTACCCGTTTTTTTTTTTTTTTTTTTTTTTTTTTTTTTTTTTGAGCACTTTATATGAGTGGTCATTCCTTCTCTAGTTTGCTATAATTTTGGGATTCATGTACTTCTATATAATTTTGATATACTGCTAGTACACTTCCTGTGTACTAGTTATCTCTTTTAGTTTCTTGGTTAATAAATTTTAGTTCTTCATAAAAAAATTAAAAAAATAAAAAACTTATTCACTTGTAATAGGTAGAAAACCCTTATCAATAAATAGTTATTTACATTGTCTAAAACAGTTTTATTACATATTGACTTTAAATTCATGGGAATAGATATACTTCGACAATATGAGATATAGTACCATCTGTCCCAAATAAGTATGCAGAACAATTGAGATCTATACCATGTGATACTGCACCAACTATTAATATGTATTACCCGGATATGTTTTGCGCCATAGCTCTTTCTATCAGGCCTGAGTATCCTGTCATGTGTGTCATTTTCGTACTTTTGAAGCACAACATTATACCTATTAAAGAACACTAAGATAAGCGGCTATACTTATTTAATTACTTGGGCAATTGAAGACATGCAAGAACTTTTTTTATAAGAATAATTTTAGTAAACAGAGACTACATCATGTATAATGAACACAAAGTAGGAAAAATTAAAACATGCTGTGAAGGCAGGTAGTAGAATCCAAAGTACAACCCTATGATGGGAGGATGGTGCACTAAGGCTATTTCTAGGCCATATAGGGTTATTCTTTGGAAATATATTCAGAGGGAGTGGACATATTTCTCTCACTTTATCAAGTTTGCGGTCGGTGATGGTTCTAGAATAAAATTTTGGTATGATGCTTGGTGTGGTACTGTCAGCTTGAAGTGCACCTTTCCTGAGTTGTGTCATATTACACAGGATAAGGAAGCACTAGTAGCGAATCATATGCATCTCCACAATGGATTTGTTCATTGGCAAATGAATTTCATTCAAGCAGCACAAGACTGGGAATTGGAGTCACTCTCATCGTTCTTGGATCTCTCATATTCTATTGATGTGCAAGGTCATGAAGAGGATAAGTAGTGTTTGAGCCAGTCAAGTTGAAGGGTTTCAAGGTTAAAGCTTACAATAGAGTTCTAGCCCACGTTGGAGTTGAGCATTTTCCTTGGAAAAGCATTTGGAAGCCTAAAGTCCCAATAAAAGTGGGATTTTTTTTTCTATGGGTTGGTTCTTTGGGAAAAATACTAATAGATAACCTGAGGAAGTGGAACATTGTGTTGGTGAGATGGTGCTGTGTGAGCAAGAGGGTTGGGGAGACAGTGGATCACTTGATGCTGCATTGTTCTGTTGCAAGGGAGATGTGGGATATGGTTTTTGCTCTTTTTGGGGTCCAAAGGGTGATGATTGGCAAGATTGTTGACTTACCACCTTGTTGGCAGTGCATCTAGAGGGGAAGAAATGCAAGAAACTTTGTAGGATGCGGGGGAAAAATCCTATATCTGAATTGCACTTCCTAAGAACTTTGTTCAAATGGCTTAGCTGTCATGTTCATCTAGAATATTCTAATTGTTTTTCTAATAAAACTTATTACTAATCAAGAAATTGTGCAATCATTAAAAAATGAAACCACTATAGGTTGTTAACTTACCACCAGTCCCCAATCACAATTTTTTTTTAATATAAAATTTTTCCCTTTCTTATTATATATGTGCTTAGAAGATGAGAAAATATGAAAAAATAGTAAAAAGTATGTGTTTCATAGAATTTACAAGAATTTTACCAAACACTAAAAAGTATATTTCGGATAATTTTTCAAGAATGCAACCAAAAACTTGAATATTTTCCATCAAACTAAACAGTAAACACAACCTAAATAAATTGTTTTTATTTTTCACAATGTATTCTTCTTTCACGTGTTTTTCTAGAAATTTACCAGAAATTTTAGGACTGCAGGAGTTTATGGGCTCGTTCTAGACTTTATATTGAATGTGGAATTTAAGTTATATATATCCCATTTAGTTTAGTTTTTGGACACAAAAGAAGGGCAATATACTTAATTGTGTCTCAAGGTTTTGGACATAACATTCTAATTGTCCATTTAAAAGGTGATTTACAGATAATTTCGAATCGTGTCTATCTCAAACTCAGAAAAATCATTTGATGTCTTGACTGAATGGTAAGAAGAATAATCACTATATAGAATATGCTAGTAGTTACAAATCATATTGAAATTAAAATTAAAAGAAAAGAAAAGCCTTGGTTAACTAGTGGTGTAACCAATCAAATATCAGCTCTTGCACTAATCTTTGTCGAATCACATTTACTAGGTATTTGTGGCTGCGGCTCAGTGATCCATCTCGCCGTAATAATAGGGATGGAGCCCATTCAGTCTTTTCTATTAAAGGACCTACTTGGGTCCTATTTGTGCTGTATTTTCTGTGGGCTTTTGAAAGATAAATAGCTGCCGCGTAGCATAAGTATTGGGCCTCAGCCATCACTATTGAGCCTGTATGTATGATTACACTGATTGAAAAATTGAGCCTCAACAAAGTAGGTCCTTTAACTTATGAAAATATTAGGATGCAGGCTTTAATATTACGAGATTGTATGAAATTCTTAAGAGGAGAGAATATGGTCTCTGCTTTCTTCTTTGAACTTTTTTCGTTGGGAACTTGGGATTTTATTTTTGTCTAACAATATGGCCTGTTGGGCTGCCATTTGTAATTTTTTTTTGTTTTTAGAAAAAAAAAAACGAAAACAAAAACTATAATTAGGATCAGGCTGGGTCAAAATTCCCGATTGGAATCTATGACTATATTATATCTTTCTCTCTCTCTCTCTTGAACAATCTAATGACAAAAGGGTCAAGCTCAGAAAAATAACGTAGAACCTGTTGACACAGTGGATGAAGAAGTAGGAAGTGGGAAGTCAAGACCTAAAACAATAGCACTTATAAAAATTTACAAAAAGGCCTAACTTTTGTAAGTACTAGCAACACTTATAAATCGAAAACTTATTTATCACTAACTAACAGATATAGTATTTTAAACCACTTATCTTTTTTTATTTTTTATTTTATTAATAATATAGACAGAAGACACAAGAAATGGGAAAGGAGGGAGTGAAAAGACAAGACTTACAACACTATCACTTACAAATGGCCTAACCTTAAACAGCTTAGTTATAAACATGAAAAAAGTACAAGTTAATTTAATTGTCTTTTAAGTCTATATATAATGAAATTACCAAAAAAAAAAAAAAAACTAATTAGATACTTGTATCAGCCATGAGATCAACTTTCATTTTAAGTTTTTAATCAACGTTGGATGTATTTTTTTTTTTTTTTTTTTACCAAACATTGGGTGTTAAAGATACATGAGGGCTATTCCTAATTAAAATTGCACCTTAGCTGTAAGTGAAATTGACATTTCAAAGGCCATGAAAATACAACTACCACTATAAATAAATTCAAGTCGAAGTAGAAAATGATAAAACTCCAACTACTTTCCCATTTTTTTTAAATTAATAAAATAGTATTTTTCTAATGTTATAGAGATTTTTTTTTTTTTTGAGAAAAAAATGTTATTGAGATGGTATATCTCGTTATAAAGGTTTTTTATTTTTATTTTTTCGGAGTATTCGACAACCAAAACTAAACTCATAAGAAGGGTTGAATGTCACTGGACTATAAAACAACCGACATCACTTCACGGTAAAAATTGAACTTTTCACTAGTCTAAAAGAATGTATTCTTTTTAATAAAGTCTTAAAAAAATGTAAATCCTGATATAATTCACTTAAAACCACATTTTACCTCATAAAAAGGATTACTGAATGATAAGACTGTAATAATCTACTTTAAAAGAAAGGCACCGTTACACCTACCATGATCATGTACATTTAAATTCAATTGTGATGAAGCAAATTAGCTAGATAGCCCTTCTCCAAAAAAAAAAAAAAAAAAAAACTAATTAGATACTTGTATCAGCCATGAGATCAACTTTCATTTTAAGTTTTTAATCAACGTTGGATGTATTTTTTTTTTTTTTTTTTTACCAAACATTGGGTGTTAAAGATACATGAGGGCTATTCCTAATTAAAATTGCACCTTAGCTGTAAGTGAAATTGACATTTCAAAGGCCATGAAAATACAACTACCACTATAAATAAATTCAAGTCGAAGTAGAAAATGATAAAACTCCAACTACTTTCCCATTTTTTTTAAATTAATAAAATAGTATTTTTCTAATGTTATAGAGATTTTTTTTTTTTTTGAGAAAAAAATGTTATTGAGATGGTATATCTCGTTATAAAGGTTTTTTATTTTTATTTTTTCGGAGTATTCGACAACCAAAACTAAACTCATAAGAAGGGTTGAATGTCACTGGACTATAAAACAACCGACATCACTTCACGGTAAAAATTGAACTTTTCACTAGTCTAAAAGAATGTATTCTTTTTAATAAAGTCTTAAAAAAATGTAAATCCTGATATAATTCACTTAAAACCACATTTTACCTCATAAAAAGGATTACTGAATGATAAGACTGTAATAATCTACTTTAAAAGAAAGGCACCGTTACACCTACCATGATCATGTACATTTAAATTCAATTGTGATGAAGCAAATTAGCTAGATAGCCCTTCTCCAAAAAAAAAAAAAAAAAAAAAGCTAGATAGCCATGACAAATTTCTAGCTTAAGTAATCAGTGAGCATGGATTCAAAAAAGTTATCCTTGTGCCTTGCTTTAGTAGCAAAAGGGAAGAAGTGAAAAATACGATATACGTTGTTGGTTTAAGAATGGCTTGACCCAATTAATTAATTAATTATTCAAGTTAATTAATTAAGTTTAATTTGCATGCAATAATGTGGAGGTACAAATAAATTACCAATTAATTTAAATGCAGGGGAAAATAAATTTGACATAGTGATTTTGTATATATTGGGAAAAAACCACCAAGGAAAAAATCTCATCGGGTAATCTTAAGGTCACCACTCCCAAGAGTCCACTAATCAATAATCAAGAGATTACAAGTATAAGGAATCTTACCAACTACCCTTCGCCTATCCCAAAATACCAACCTACAGTTGAACCTTCACTCCAATACTCAATTGGACTTGATGTTGTAGTAGTCTTCTTTCCTTTGATGCACAAACCTCCAATTTGTGACTAACCTTATGCACGGATCCCAGTACGTGATTAACTCAAGCCACTTGATGTTGTTGTTGAAATAGGTTAGTTTCATTGGTTTTCCTAGGTATTCATATCGTGGTGTTATTTACTTTTCCACAGCTTTGCATGATATGATTTATTTGTGTTTAACCTAGATCTGAAAATTAATCTAAGTAATCACTTGGTTAATAAATTAGGTTAAAAAAATTTGATTTAAGGGGTCTAAACGAACTTTCAATTAGAACCTAACAACGTTGGACCTTAGATAGTTCCATATCAATTGATTCCATCTATTTGACAAATTAGCTCTATAATTAAAAAAATTTGTGGGCCCAGCCTCTGTGAATGCTCAATTAATGAGCATGTTGGCCAAATTTAAGAAAGAGTCCTACTTCAAATGTCCCATGTAAGGCGTCAAGGCAGGTCTACACATATTAGCAAGACATGTCAAAGATATAGTTAACGATGATAATTTTGTAACTTGGATCGAAGAAAATTTATTACTGATTGAGTCAACTATTAAATTATTCATGATGTACTAAATTTATCTTCGTCGTAATAAAGTTACAAGTTTCCTATATATATATATATATATACACACACACATATAAAGAATCCTAGCTCAAATCATGTGAAGAATTAGTATACTGCTAGGAAAAGATGACTAAGGCCACCAAGGCTTTTTGCATATAAAAAGCATGTGTGTGTGTACCGCATAAGAAAATTTGTGATAACAGTAACAAGGTTTGACACAGAGTCAGAGAGAAAGACAACTAAGAAAGAGAAATTAAATAAAGAGGAGAGAGTAAAACGTTGCCAGTTGCCACCATTAAGATAGATAATTAATGTGTGAGAGCAAAGAAAATTTAAGGCCATGAGACATACAAAAAAGATTTATTATTGCAATTGATTTGATAAACTTGAGAATTATTGTAATTGATTTAATAATAGTGAAATTATCTAGAGTTTATCTCTTAGTTTTTCCCTTCAAGGAGAAAGGGTTTTCCACTTAAATATTTGTGTTCTTATATGTGATTGTTATTTTGGATTGATGATTTTTGGTGATAATATTATTTGGGATCTACCAAATTTTCATTATTAGTCATAACAAATAAATTAGTATGATATGATTAAAATAGCATTACTTCTTTGTAATCGCACCAGTGACACAATTTTTTTTTTTTTTTTCTAAAAGGAGAATGCATTGAAAAACTAATTGGCCAAATCAGTCATAGTAGTGGCAGAGTGCCTTAATGAATACAGACCATCAACATCAAACATTACAAAGGAAGCAATATCAGGGGAAGGGGAATTAGTAAAGACTGAAAAATTTGCTTGCTGCAAGCATCCCTTCCTCGCAAGCCCATCTGCAACTTTATTCACTTCCCGAAAGATGTGCTTCACCTTGACTTGTCGAAACTTGTGAAGCGAGAACCTGCAGTCATTCAGTAGTGGTGAATACACTTTGTTAGAGACAGAATTTGAGAGAACAAGATCAACTACTATTTTAGCATCCATCTCTACTTCTAGGAAAGGAATCCCCATTTGTGAAGCCATGATCAGCCCATCCCTTAAGGCCCAAAAATCAGCTATGACACTTGTTGTGAAGCCTATGCTTCATGCGACACAACTTTAATTAACATCAATTATAACACTTTATCTTAAAAAAATGCAAAAAGTATTTGTAGTGATAGTTTTTAAAATATATTTTAGGTTATCATGGCTCTCCATTCACATGGTCACGAAACCGCCCCATTGAAGGTTGTATTCGCATACGCCTTGATGGGGCACTTGCTACCGCTGCATGGAAATCAAAGTTCCCCAGAGCATCGATCCAACACCTCTCTATTCGAACCACTCCATGATCGCTGTTAGTTTGCCATCTTCTAAGCCCCGCTACAAACACCCTGGGCCACCATTCTGCTTCGAAGTAATATGGCTTTGTGACCCACGTTGTGCTGAAATAGTAGAAGATGCTTGGATGGAGAGACTTTACCAACCAAATGGTGCCTAGATTAGCAACTGCCTTGACAATTGTCGAACATGTTTGTTTGCATGGAATAAAACTGATTTTGGGCATGTTGGAAGGTAGATTACAAGGCTGGAGAACGAACTACAAACTCTAAAGCAACATCATCAACTAAACCGTGAGCACATTGAGGAGGTCCAAAAAGCTTTGAACTGTCGACTTGATGCTGAAAATACAATGTGGCACCAAAGGTCCAGGCACCTATAGATCATCGATGGCGATCGAAACACTTCTTTTTTCCACCAAAAAGCATCGAATCGCAAGGACAGAAACTTCATTAGAGGTATTATAGACCACAATGGGGTATGGCAAGAAGATGATCAAGCCGTGGAAAGGATTGTTCTGGACTAATTCAATTCCATTTTTCGATCCAATGGCCCTACCGATACAACACCCATAACAGCAGCAATACGTCCTGTGGTCACTGAACAAATGAATGAGTACCTTTGTCAGACTTTCCAAGCAGATGAAGTACACAACACATTGAAGCAGATGCACCTAAAGAAATCTCTAGGACTTGATGGTATGACCCCACTTTTCTACCAACACTTCTGGTCTTTAACGGGTAAGTGTGTTACTAAAGCTGTCCTTGATTTTTTTAAATTTGGGAGTTATCCCCCCTAAATTTAATGACACTCATATTATCCTCATCCCGAAAGTGAAAAGACCTATAAAGATAACACAATATAGGCCCATAAGCTTAAGCAACGTCATCTCTAGACTGGCCTCCAAAATTATTGCCAATAGACTCAAACGCTTCCTACTGGATATTATTAGTGAGCACCAGAGTTAATTTATGTCCACTTGCCTTATTACTAATAATGTCCTATTAGCTTTTGAAACTATGCACCACCTAAATAAAAAACAGAGTGGACGAGTTTGGGAGATGGCTTTAAAACTTAATATGAGTAAGGCTTTTGATAGAGTAGAATGGGGCTACCTTCATGATATAATGTTGAAAATGGGCTTTAACACTAAATGGGTGAACCTCATAATGCTTTGTGTTACCTCTGTTATTTACTCCATCAGGATCAATGGCAAGCCTCATGGCCACATTACCCCCACGAGAGGCTTACAGCAAGGAGACCCATATCCCCTTTTCTTTTCTTGTTTTGTGCAGAAGGATTATCAGCTCTCTTCACTCAAGCCACTATGAATGGAGTAATCCAGGGTGTTGCTTCGGGGCCCACAGATCTTACACCTCATTTTTGCAGATGATAACATAATATTCTGCCGAGCCACTAGTGATGATTGTGCCCATCTAGAAAAAATCTTGGAGACCTATGAACATGCAACCGGTCAGCAACTCAATCGTGAAAAGACTTCCTCATTTTTCAGTCAGAACACACCTCTTGAGACTCAAGAAGACATAAAACAGTGTTTTAGGGCCAAAGTTATTAGGCAACATGAAACTTACTTGGGTTTACCTTCCCTTGTAGGTCAATCAAAGAAAAATACCTTTAGGCCACTAAAGGAAAGACTTGATAATAAGCTCTCAGGGTGGAAGGAAAAGTAGCTCTCACAATTTACGAAAGAAATACTCATCAAGGTTGTAGCACAAGCCATCCCCACCTATACAATGAGTGTTTTTAAACTTCTAGATACCCTTTTGGTGGGGACAAAAGGAAGGATGAAACAAAATGGTTTGGTTGAGTTGGGATAAAATGTGTACACCCAAAAAAGATGGAGGCTTGGGGTTTCGTGATCTCAAAGCTTTCGACAAGGCACTCTTGGCAAAGCAAGGCTAGCGCCTCCAAACCAATACACATTCCCTACTTCACCGTGTTTTCAAGGCACGCTACTTCCCTGACCATGATTTCCTCCTTGCTGAACTTGAACGAAAACCCTCTTATGCGTGGAGAAGTATAATGTCTGCACCGGATGTTGTTAAAGCCGGACATAGATGGCAGGTAGGTGATGGCACTTCGATACAGATTTGGAGAGATAAATGGCTCCCAAAGCCTTCTACATTCCAAGCCATCTCTCATCAAACTCTGCCTACTACTGTAACTGTTTTGGAGCTTATTGATGAAGTCACAAGAGAGTGGAAAATCTACATGGTCAAACGTGTCTTCCTTCTTGATGATGCTCAAGCCATACTTAACATCCCACATAGTAATAGACACACCAAGGATTGCATGAGATGGGTTCACACACCTAAGGGTACTTTCACTGTAAACAGTGCCTACAAAGTTGCCTTATCTCTAATCCTGTCAAAGACAATGGAGGGAGCCTTAAACACCAACAACCAAGGTCAGTTCTGGAGAAAAATATGGACCCTTAATGTCTCGAACAAGTTGAAAACCTTTGCATGGAAAGCGAGCCGTAATATTCTCCTTACCAAATTGAACCTCTGCTCTCGCCAAGTGCTAGATAATCCCACCTGCGAAGCATGCAGATTGGCAGTTGAAACTAGCGGACATCTCTTTTAGGAGTGCACATGCGCACGCGATGTGTAGGATGCCATGGGTATCCCCTTTGACAATAAAGGTGTACACTACAGGGACTTCATTGACATTCTATGGTATTTCATTTTCATGCAACACTTTGGCTAGGACGTGCTTGAGCTTGTCATCACTGTTGCATGGTGTATATGGTACAACTGAAACAAAGCACGGCATGGCTTTACAAGGCAGTCCACCAATGAGATCTTACACAAGGCTTGCACCATTCTTGAGGACTTCCAACAACCCACTTTAAGTGCCCTTAACTCACGAGCCCACCAGATGCTCGTTAGATCCCACCCTTATACCCGTGGTTCAAGATCAACACCGACGCAACACTCTTCAAGGGTCTCGAAACAGTGGGCATCGGTGCTGTCATCCGAGACCACAAGGGAGCAGTCATTGCCGCCCTGAGTCAGCACTTGCACCTACCTCTAGGTCCCTTGGAAGCAGAAACAAAAGCCTTGGCCGTGGCGGTCTCGTTTGCATGGGATGTAGTCGTACGTGACGTGATTTTTGAGACTGACTCCAACATGGTTTTCACTATTCTATAGGGCTCCACCACATCACTACCTGCAATTGTTGACGTCATGGAAGGCAGTCAGCTTAAGCTGCATGATTTTAGACGCTCTCAAGTTCTACACGTGTAGCGACAAGGCAACAAACCAGCACATGCTTTATCATAGCATGCCAAGGGTATTCAGAGCTTTGTAACTTGGATGGAGGAATGTCCACTTTTTATTGAATCTTTGGTGTTTCATGACGCTATGTATCTATCCTCTTCACAATAAAAGTTGCAGTATTTCTCAATAAATAAATAAATAAAAAAAATTGCAAAGATATAAACAAAGACCAAGTTATGAGGAAGACACATCAAGTTTCAAATTTGAGTAACAATATAACTTTCTTGTAGTAACAACAATATAAACAATTCAAAACATGTAACAATATCAAAATTGTAATACCCAATTCCATTATCTTTTATGTTGAATCCAAACAAATAATTAATTGAAATTAATCCAAACAAATAATTAATCAACCAAAAATCACATAAACCTAAATAATAAAAAAAACATTTAAGGTGAAGAATTAAGATCAACCTATTGAAACGCAAATCCCAAAAACTCTAGATCTAAAACTTCAAAATTTATAGAATCCCCAAATTCTACTTCAAAGCCAACCAAATTCAACAAATTTATATATAACATACCAAATAAAAATTTATCGGAAGACATAGGTTGTAGCTTTGATTTTTCTCCAAAAAATTAGAGTTGTTTTATTTGTCATATACAATATAAAATAATTAGTAGAAATTCCAACCCAAAAACCAAACCCAATAAAACAATGTCAATATAAATGTGGAGATTAACCCAAATGCTCAAAAGAAAATCAATTCTAAGTATAATAAAAGAATAAGATAGAAAGAAAAGCTCAGGCACATATGAAAGCAAATAAGAAATTCGATATTAAAGATAAAATTCGCTAATAACAATATAAACAAATATCCACATATGTTGAATTGAAATTCTATTAATAATCATATAAAGGTGGTAATTGTTTTTTGAGTCCTATTTTCAACGTGAGTCTTTTGTTTTTTAGTCCTACTAGAATTTTTTGTTTTATTTATTCAAATAATACTGATGTGTAAAATTGTAGCAAAATTAAGAAAGAAAGACTTACCCGGCTCTTATTAAACTGATCATAATAGCGCTTGATTTCTTCATCGGTCATTTCATGCTTTGCTATATATTCATATACTTTGCCATCAATTATGACCATTTTTTCAAACTTACTGCCCATTCATGCAATCGTAGTCTAGGCTAAATTGGAGATCGGTTTCTAGGTTTCTTTGTGTTTGTGCAAAAGCGTGAGAGTGATAGAATGAAAGAAGATTGGGAGATAAATCATAAAACTATTGTGTTGTGGACCTGTGGATGTGGGGTGTGCTGTGCTCTTCTTAAGCCGAAAATTAGTAGTATTTATATGTTATCTCTTGGATGTATTAGACTTTGAATGATAGACAGCCTCTTTTTATTTTTTTCAATATTTATCTTTCTTGGATGTATTAAAATTTGAATGATAGACAATCTCTTTTTAGGAGGTGAGAGAGAGTAGCCTTATTTTTTTTTCCCCCTTTAGAAAGAGGAGCTTAATTAAAATATTAATTTAAGTAATGCTGATGTGGAAAATTGGATTGCTTACCTAAAAATTCGGAGGTTTCGGTTTTATATATTAAATATATTGATAATATATATATATATATATATATATAGATAAAATGATAATTTTATTTAAATATTAATGATAATGATGAGTTTGAATTTAAGTTGAACTTGTTAAAAAGATAGAGTTTTACTCATTGTTAAGTTTGGACTAAATAAAAATAATTTTATTTAAATAAAATGATAATTTTATTTAAATATTGTAGTGACGTGAAAAATTGTGAGAGATTCAAAGGTTTCAATTATATATATAGATATATATATATATATATATATATATATAGATTATCAAGAAATGAACATCATTTTCTGATAATCATAATCATAAGTAATTTGTATATAAAGAAAAAAAAAAAGTCAAATTCTGAATCATACAATTGTCATAGTTTTCTCCAATTTTTTTTTTCAAGATTTTTTTTCTGAGCCTTATTTAAGATTAAAATCATCATTTAATTTTATAAGTGTACGTTTGGCAAATATTATTTTGGTCAACTTATTTTACTATTCAGTTTATTTTTCCTACTATCCATAAGTCTCATTGCACTTTTTGGTACTATTTATAGGTCTTATTGTACTATTTTAACTAATTTTTACCTTTATTTATGGTATTTTTAGTGAAAAAATTTTAGTTTCAGCAAAATAAATGGATCTCTAAATAAACAGATCCCAAACCAACTCTAAATTTAAGTTCTCAAGGCTACAAGAGAATCCACGGCCTCTCTTTTAAATAGAGAGAAAAGGGCATTGGACACTACAGAAACTGTGTCAAATTTCTTCTAAATTTTCTATAGAAAAAAACCTCATTGCTAACATTACACACAATAACCCCAACGCCAATTAAAAGCCCAAGTAAGCTCCAAGTCCAAGCTTTTCTAGTTGAAACCCAAAGTTCAAACTCACATCAAAATTAAAATAACCAAACCTTAAACTCACATTACATTAATTAAACCCCAATATTAAACCCAGATTGAAGTCCATAGTAATGGGGGAAAAATAGTAAAAAAATAATAATTTCCCATCATAAATTGATGTAAAAAAAGAAAAAGAAAAAAAAGCCCCATTTCTAACATCACACATAATAACCCCAACGTCAATTAAAAGCCCAAGTAAGCTCCGAGTCCAAGCCTAGCTAGTAGAAACCCAAAGTTCAAACCCGCTTAAAAATTAAAATACCAAACCTAAACTCACATTACATTAAGCCCAATATTAAGGGTCTGTTTGGATAGCACTTATTGTTGCTGAAAGTTGATAAAAATTGATTGTTGCTGAAAACACTGTAGCAAAATAATTTTTAAATGTGTGAATAGTGTTGTGGAACTCACTTTTAATATTTTTTAATTGTAAACAGTACATAAACAGTGTGTGAACAGTGCACGTACTGTTTATGCACAGTGATTTTTGTCTCCAAATAGTCAACAAGTCCGGCTGAAGAAAAAAAAAAAAAAAACCACAAAACGCAACTCTACAATGAGTGAGAAGAAGTGGTATCCAAACCCTCTATAAAAACCCAGATTGAAGTCCATAGTAACCACGCCAATGCCAACTGTTTATTTTATCTTTTTCTTTCTTTTATTTTCTTAAGAAAATAATTTTAATGAACACCATCGAAAGGTTTTGGGAGTTTACATAATTTTAATTTGACAGAATATATATATCTTTCATTTATCTTTATTTCTCAGAACTGTTAATTGGAAAAAAAAAATAGTATAAAAAATAAAATTGTCAATCATTAATTAATGTAATTTGTAAGCAATTTAAAGAAAAATAATGTTACCACTTCGTCAATAATCATAGCACATGCAAAATAAATATTTTTAGGGTAAACAAGTCTACACTCTAATAGCCACTTTGCTGTCTGAGATTAAAATACATATCAAATTATCAACCTCAACAAATATTAATTATTGAAGCACAAACCTAATCACCCTGTAAATGTTTTGAGAAATACACCAAATCTTACTCACATATTGACACACCGTACACAAACACCCATACATTACATATATGATATCACCCAAAGAAATTTATTCTGAGTCCGAGGCTTTTATAGCAACACCTAGTGTGAAAACAAAATGATATATGTAAGATGGCGATATAAAACTGGACAAAAATTAAAACAGAAATTAAAAAAAAAAAAAAAACTAAAGAAAATAATTTGTTTGAGGAAGGATAATACTTTTTTAAGATATTGGAATGAAAGATAAATTTAGTGTAGATCTTATTTTAAACAAAAATAAATAAATAAATAACCTGCTTGCTTAACAAATAGTCAATATTCAAAGAATAAAATTCTAGAAAATATAAAAGAATGACAATATTTGTTGCGCTAGCATGATCTTTTATTTTATTTTTTGAGCAAGCATGATCTTTTATGAAACAATAAGTCTTATGTAAAATTCAATGGTAGCCTTCAAAAATATGGAAACTAGAAATTGTTTGATAAACTATGGAAACTAGAAATGGGCCCAAACAATGACAGCCTTTTATATAGAGAAAATATTCTTACCAATTAGCTTTGAAGTTGCCTTTGCAATCTGGCCATAGTCACTACTCCAATCACGTATAGCCGATCTCTAGTATTGTTCAAGAACGTGAAATAGGATAATCGCCATGACTTGTTTAGTAGTAATGTGCCATAAACTCTCCAAAAACTGACGACAAATCCAATGGTTGCACTAACATAAAACCCTCGGGTTATAAACCCATCTTTCTCATCTTGCATGCTAGCATCTCCACTGCTTCCATTCACGGTTGGATTTTGAGGCGTTTCTTCACCAAAACAATTCTTTGGAAGTGGGAATCCACAAAGATTTGGGTTCCCCTCATATGCAGAGGCATTAAAGGTACTGAGTTGAGCGCCTGTTGGGATTCTGCCTGACAAATTATTGTTTCTCAAGTTCAAGGAATTCAGAAATGGTTGAAGGAATTTCACCACCTAGCTTGTTATTAGATAAATCCAAGACTTCTAATGAGTGTAATAGCCCAATATCTGAAGTGATTTTTCCAGTCAACAAGTTTCTTGAGAGATTCAAAGAAATCAATCCATTAAGCATCACAATTTCTTCTGGAATTACCCCAGTTAATTTATTGCTTGAGAGATCTATGCTCTTAACTAATACAAGATTATTTCCATACTCGTACTCTCTTCCCTTCCACATCCAAATTGTAACGTCAACATATCTTGAAGACAGTAATTTATATGAATGGTTATTGGCTGCATTGGGACTCTTTGTATTAGTCAAGGAAATAAGGTTGTTGAGGCATTTTGGTATACTTCCTGTGATTGCGTTCAAAGCGAGGTCCAAAAGTTGAAGATGTGTTAGATGGCATAGATGTGGAGGCATACTTCCATAGAAGTGATTGGACCTAAGAAAAAGGACAGCTAAATTTGGATGGCTTCTCCCTAACCACATCGGTATCGGTCCTGACAAGCTATTGTTTCGAAGATCAAGAAATATCAACTTTGTGCAATTTTTCAAGGTTGAAGGTAGTTCCCCACTAAAATTATTATTGCCTGAATCTAGTGTTTCAATCTCAATTAAAGAGCCCACTGAACTTGGGATTTTTCCATGAAAATGATTGTTTGCCAACTTAAGAATTTTAAGCCCTTCAAAATGCATCCAGCAATTAGGAAGCTCTTCTGATAATCGATTATTGGAGAGATCTAGAAATTCCAAACTATTATTACTGGCTTCACATAAGGACAAGGCTAGCTTTGAAAATGTATTATTGGAAAGATTCAAATGTGACCCTTTAAATACAAATGGTGGTATTTCGCCTTCCAATTTATTTGAATGCAATTTAATGACAAAGGGAAAGGATGACTCCAATAGCAAATTTGGAATGTGTCCATTGATTTTGTTCCCAGAAAGATCTATATAGTGTAAGTGAGTTGGGAAGATCCAATATGAATTGGCTAGAGTATCTGAAATTCCAGATTTAGCTAAATCAAGCCAATAGTAATTTTTTTGAGTTTGAAGCCATTTTGGGAAATGAGGGAGTTGACAATTATTCATATATAGCTCGTCTAACTGAAAAAGGTGGAACCCAATTAGAGCTGAAGTTGAAAACCAAAGAGCTATCATATATGTGAAACACCTTCAATTTTGTGAGTATTGAGAAGTGGGCTTCAGAAATAACACCTTCAAATGGATTACCACCAATATATAATCTCTCTAGATTAAATTGTTTTCCCAAACTTTCAGGTATTGTCCCACTTAATTGATTTTCAGAAAGCCATAATACTCTCAATGAAGGAAATGTTGTGAGATGAGGAAATGATCCCATAATGTGATTGTTATCTAAATACAATTCCTCTATTGAGTGGTTTGCACACCCAGTCAAGTTATGAACAATTCCTAGAAGTTGTTCACTAAGATTGTTACTTGATAGAGACAATGTTTTTAAATTACAGATTCCACTGAAGCTTTTTGGTATCCCACCTTCAAACTCATTATCATGGAGACTAAGAACCTCAAGAGAGTATATTCTACTGAAAGCATTGGGAATTAAACCTTGAAATTGATTATCATAGAGATAGAGTTCGACAACACTGGTATTGGAGTTGAACAACCACTCTATTACTGAAGAAGACAAAGTGAGATTGTTAACAGAGAGATCGAGGATGTCAAGAGAGGTAGAAGAATTAACATGAGGAATTGGAAAAATATTCGGAAGACTACAGGCTCTCAAGTTTAGGACTGTCAAATAAGGTAGTTGGTTCACTACGTGGAGCCAATTATTAACTTTGCTCAAGTTAACGAAACTCATGCCAAGGAAACTTAAAGAAGAAAGTGGACGGAGCCACTCTAAGTTTTCGGGTTCATTAAAATTATTCCAGGCAAGATCAAGATATTGCAAGCTAGAAAGGTTCCCTAGCTGAAAAGGAATATTTCTTCCGAAATTAGCACGAGAAAAGTCAAGGTGTCTTAAGTTTGAGAGAGAAGCAATGGATTTTGGGATTTGGGTATGATTAAAATCATTGTAACTCACATCCAAAAAAGTCAAATATTGCAACTCACTCAAGAAAGGACTTAGTTTACCTCTCAAAGGTTCCACATCCGAGATACTGAGATTGAGCTGGGTTACGTGGCCTGTTTGGTTGTTACAATTGACCCCTCTCCATTTGCAACAATCTTCTATCCCCACTCTAGTACTCCAGGAAGAAAGATGGCCATAATCTTCAATAAGGTCTTCCTTAATCTTGACAAGTGCTTGTCTCTCATGCTCTTTGCAGCCGAGGTTAGCATCTCCCACACCCCAATAATTTCCAAGGGTTGGTTTCATGCACAACAAAAAGAGAAAAAAAGTGAGGAGAAGTTGGAGGGAACTTCCACACATGATTAGGATGAACGTAGAAGATCAAAAAAGTGATTAAGATAATAAGAGCATCAACACATAAAAGGTGCAATGTTCTGAGTATCTTACAACCCCCAAGCCCCAATTATTTATACACGCATTATGTAGAAATTATTATTATCAAATAATAAATAAATAAATAAAAGGAAAGAAGTCAAAAGTTGTTGGAAAGTGCTTTTGATTGGTTAGACATCATTGTGAATAATAATTCTAGTACCATACACTTTTATACACATTTTGCTATGACTATCTTACATGATAAACTATAAATAATGGAGAAAAAAATGGTGAATCCATTGAAAAATACCAAATTGTGTGTTGTACTACAAAACTATTTGTAAATTAAGGCTTACAATATCCTAACCAACACCAGCTGAAAGTAAATAAATTACTGTAGAAAGGAACAATAATTATTCGAATAAAAAAGATCAATAATTATCCCAAAAAATAGGGTTCTAGCATCATTGATCACATCATTGGGTATGACTTACCTCTAGTATTTTTTTAAATGGAATCTCATTTTATTTTAATAAAAAACGGTCACATCATTCACTAACTAAATAAAAGGTAGAGAGTAAAACCAACTACCACTTGTTATTGTATATTTAAAATAAAATGACATATCTAGTTAAAAAAATACCGAAGGTAAGCCAAATCCCAAGTCGTTGACATAAGGGGCCATAGGCCACCAATGATCTCAATGCCCTGGTGTTTCATTAATGGCAACTTTCTTTGTTGCAACCAATAAATGAATTATCACAAGATTCAGTTTTTATAAAAACTTGGGCAAATTACACTTAACTCTATGGTTTATTTGAAAAACACTTTATCTACTTGTGGTTTAAAATTGGTACTTTACCCACCTGAGGCAAGTTCTGCTTATCTCTAGTCATCCATATCCGTTAAAAATAAGGGTAAATTTGTATTTTTACTACCCTTTTATGCCATATAAGAAAACTAAAAAATTAAGAGAAAAGAAGATTTAAAAGCTATGTTTTATAAAAATTAAAACCTAACTTTTAAATATTTTTTCTCTAACCTTTGAAGTAATTGAAGTTTAAAAGCTAGGGTTGAACTGACCAAGAGGCACGTAGAAGCAAGCAGGGCAAGGAAGTCAGAATAATTAATCTCGTACTCCAAGTTTGCCATGGTTTATAACTCTGAAATGGGTATCAAAAGCTGTGCAGATAATGGACAAAAAAAAAGCTACAAAGCCACCATGCTCTTAGTAACCAGGCGAACATGATGTTCTTTTTTATTGGGGATTATGTGAACAGTAAGTCAGTAACAAGTGTGATTGCCCATGATAGCATTTGCATAATTTCTGTGGAAAAAACTCAAGTTTTAGAGTTGCACTGAGTTCCACTACCATTTAGCAGCATCATTAGCATTAAGAAGTGAATTCCTAGAAGTAAGCAGGATCAAATTACGCCGGCTATTTATGCGTAGTGCTGACTTTTATTCTGATGACACTTGTCTTAAATTTTATAAAACCTAATTTTTAGATATTTTTTCTCTGGAATTTTTTAGTTTTTTATGTTTTGAAAGGAGAGAGATATAAAAGAGTAGAAAAAGTACAAATTTGCCTCTATTTTTAACAGATGTGAGTAACGGGAGACAAACATGACTTACCTCAGGTGGATAAAGTGTCAATTTTTTTAAATCACAAATAGTCAAAGTATTTTTCAAACAAATCACAGATAGACAAAGTGTAATTTCCCCTAAAACTTTCTCATAAGTCAATTTTTTTTTATAAACTTTTCCTTAGTCAATTACCACAAGATTCAGAAGGACATGTATATATTTCATCTAAAGTCTTCAAATATTGAGTGGCTATAATGAACGCGAAAATTATCTATCAACTCGTGTCACTGTCAGCGTAAACAAGGGAGGTAGACTTCCTATCAAGAGTTTAACCCATGATCACTATCAATTGTGATGAAGTAAATTAGATATCCATGACAAATCCCTAACTTACAAAACCAGTGAGCATAGATATACGTCTATATTATCAAAAGGATTAACTATATAATTGGTCTTTATTTTTTACATCATATTTCAATTTTGTTCATAACCTTTCAATTATGTCAATTTAGTTCCTAACTCTTTAGTGTAGTGTCAACTTGGTTCATGACATTATCCCTTAAATGAAAAAATCTTATGTGTAGAATAGAATAATAAAAAATTGTTTTTCCTGACACATTAATTGCCAACTGTGTAGCCACATTCAACCTTAGATAGTTGCATATCAGTCCACTTGATAAATCAGCTCCATAGTTAAATTTTTAATTGCTTTCATTATTTTTCATTACAACTAAAGTGGTATGTTATTCTTTAAAAAAAAAAAAAAAAANTCAACTACTGTAATCCATTAATCTTTAATTATAAGTTTTTTTTTTTTTTTTTAAATTTTATTTCTCTTTTACCTCCACACGTTTTGCTTTCACGTCAGTGCACCCAAATCCCCACCCAAAAAAAAAAAAAAACACCCCTTTGGAGTTAAGAGACAAACACACAAACAGAGATAAATAACAAGATAAAGAGGCCGTATGAACAGAGGCCAACGAACTGAAGAAAAAGAAGAAGAGGAGAGACCGATGTAAGAGAGTGGAGGTGAATCCTGAAATTTGGGAAAAAAAATTACAGTTTTCTGAGTGTTTTATTTTTTCTTCGGTATTGATCTATTTGTTGGCCGAAATTGATATTAACATAGGATAAATTACAGTCATTACAGATAATTAGAAACAGAGAGATGATATATATTAACATACCTTTATGCTCAATCCAACCACCAATTGCATTAAAAGATAAATCAAGACTTCTTAACTCCTTCAAACTCTCAAATAAAGAAACGTTTGGAAACCAGACCATATCTTGGAAATTGAAAGAGTATAAGAAATAATCATCCTCTTCTTCACTACTAGTATGGAATTCCCAGATATTGTGGAGGGAGAGATGGGTCACGTGACCGGTGGTGGAGTTGCAGGTGACTCTCTCCCACTCACAACACTCACTCTTGCGGTCATCGACCCATGAAGGGAGAAGATCATGACCTCTGAGGGGGTGAGGGTCCCCTGAAGCGAGAACATATTCTATGGAACTGGGGTTGGACCTCACAAACTCCTCCTTGATTGCTAACAGACCCATCCTCTCTGCTTCAAAGCAACCTCTGTGGCCATGAAGATGAACTAGAACTATCAGACCCCACAATAACCACTTCACCAAGGTCCGTCCCATTGTGAATATCTAGTAATACTCTAATTTTTTGCTACACTAGTTTATATATTAGTTAGGAGAATCAAGTCAAGTCAATAGCCCTTCTCCCCCAAAAAAAAAAAAAAAAAGGCTGTGTAAAAAAGGAAGCACGAAGATTCATTATGGGCTGGCTAGTCAAGGTGGGCGGCGGCATTTTAGTCCAAGTCTTCGGATAGCATTTTTGTCTTTATGCGGAGTTGCCTTGAAGCTGAACCGAAGCTTTTTGGTATTTTTAAAATGGTCATGCTAACGTTGTTAAGGCATTTATTAATAATTCATTTAAAAAAAAAATTTTGATACTATTTTTATGGAGTGTCCTAAAGGTATTTGTTAGTATTTTTTTTTAAAAAAACACATTTAGTACTTAAAATTAAATCCACTCTCCTCCACGTATTGAATTATACCAGCTGTACAGCTGTACAGCTGTACATCATTTCATACATTATATAAAAGTAATAGTTAGGGCAGCACGTGCAAGAGCTATGAAAAAAAAAATAGTGATTAAGATTAATTCTAGATTTTATTTGTATCACAAAATAAAGATATAAATAATTTGATTTTTAAAATACATAAAACTTTATATTAATTAAAAGAGATATTAATTATAAGAATTTTGATAATTATATCATAAAAAATTAATCTCATTCGTATAAGAATTTTGATCAATCACAAAGTTATTAAAGTTATTTAACATATAAATATCTATTTCACTATAATAATTTTTTAGTACTTATTTGCTATAGTCAATATATCCACTCACTAAAAACTTCTAACAATTATAACGAATATTATCATCTTCTAACAATAAATAACTGACTTTTGCTAAGAATATAAAAAATAAAAATAAAAAAAGATAACAAAATATATGTGTTATCAAATTTTTCATTAGATAAATTTTAAGTTTTAAAAATTTAAACCTAAAAAATCAATGTTTAAGATAACAAATAATTTGAGAGCATTATGATCCGCTCATAAGTCACTTTCTTTTTCCTCTGGCTCTAGTCTAGCGTGTATGGGAGTACCTTGCTGCTCGCATGTACGCCACATATATAGGGTCCGTTTGGATAGCACTTATTATTGCTGAAAGTTGATAAAAACTGATTGTTGCTGAAAACACTGTAGCAAAATAATTTTTAAATGTGTGAATAGTGTTGTGGGACCCACTTTTAATATTAAATATTGCATGAATAGTGTGTGAACAGTGCGTAAACAGTGCACGCATTGTTCATGCACAGTAAATTTTGTCCCCCCAAAGTCAACAAAGTGCGAAGAAGAAAAAAAAAAAAAAAAAAAAAAAGAGAGGGTAAAACACAACTTTACTTTGAGTAGCAAAACTTGCTATCCAAACGCTGGCCAAATACTCAGATTCAGAATTCCAGCATTATTGATTACACCACATGACATCATGGGCCATAATTCCACCAAATATCTCACCATAAGTATTTATCACCCTTTTGTGGGTGGTTTTTAGTTTTGAATAAAAGTGGTTATGCCGTCTTTTAATGGTGTATACAAACGATGTGTGTGGATTCACACATCCCTTTTTTGAAAACTAAATTTGTATCCACATAAATAACATAGTTTGCATTAAAAAAAAAAAAAAAAAAAAAAGAGAGGGTAAAACACAACTTTACTTTGAGTAGCAAAACTTGCTATCCAAACGCTGGCCAAATACTCAGATTCAGAATTCCAGCATTATTGATTACACCACATGACATCATGGGCCATAATTCCACCAAATATCTCACCATAAGTATTTATCACCCTTTTGTGGGTGGTTTTTAGTTTTGAATAAAAGTGGTTATGCCGTCTTTTAATGGTGTATACAAACGATGTGTGTGGATTCACACATCCCTTTTTTGAAAACTAAATTTGTATCCACATAAATAACATAGTTTGCATCCACATATATCCTGGGATATCCCACCTTGAACTCCTTATTTTTTGAGATATTTGTAAGCCTTCGAATAATTTAAGGATTACAAACTCCAATAGGAAATCTTTGTTTTTATTATTACTTTTTTATGTGTGTCACCACTCTTTTATAAGTTGCTTTTATAAATTTGAATTTGATACCATGTCATACTCATATCATAATTGTAAAGGGCTATTATTTTATTTGTGGGGAGTTTCTCAAAAAAAAAAAAATTTATTTGTGGGGAACATTTTATCATTTTATATGGGTTCCATCTAACTGTCCAGTATTTCGACTGTTGGTAGATATTATTTAGTGAACCCATGACCCACCTGCATGACTCACGAGTAAGATAGAAGTCTACATTTCTCTGCTCCACTCTACAATCATCTATTTCTCTATTTATTTTCTTTGTCGGTAGACATTAGGTTTTATATTTGTAACAATTAATACGGCAGATGACAATATATTGTTAGGTTAGATGGTCACAAAATTTTTGATGTGATATTCCAAAGAGTAATATTGCATATACATACAACAAATTTTTGACAAAATTTTCATACTAGTTGAATTGGCAAATATTCACTGATTGATAAGATGGAAATCTACATTTTTCTGCTCTACTCTCCAATCATCTATTCTCTATTTATTTTCTTTGTCGGTAGACACTAGGTTTTATATTTGTAACAATTAATACAATAGATGACAGTATATTGTTAGGTTGGATGGTCATGAAATTTTTGATGTGATATTTCGAAGAGTAATATTGAGTATATGTACAACAAATCGGACAAAATTTTCATACCAGTTGAATTGGCAAATATTCATTGATTGATAAGGTAAAAATCTACATTTTTCTGCTCCACTCTCCAATCATCTATTTCTCTATTTGTTTTCTTTATCAGTAGACATTATGTTTTTTATTTGTAACAATTAATATGGCAGATGATATTATATTGTTAGGTTGGATGGTCACGAAATTTTTGATGTGATATTTCGAAGGGTAATGTTGTGTATACGTACATAATGTCTTTTTTTTTTTTTTTTTTAATGTTGTTTTTTTTTTTAGAAGTAAATAATGTCGTTTTTTTTTTTTTTAAATTTTTTAATGTCATTTTTTTTTATGTCATTTTTTTTAATGTTTTAGAAGTAAATAATGTCTTTTTTTTTTTTTTTTAATTATGGGGCTAATGAGAAATGGCAGACTATAGGTCTCAATTCCATGGGCAAATCTAAACCCCTAGTCAAACACAAGGACCAATAAGGCTCCGCTTGGGAGGAGGGAATGGAATGGAATGGAAATGAATAAAAAGAATCATTTTAGAATATTCTTCCCTTCCCTTGTTTGGGAGTTTTAATGGAGGGAATGAAAAGCTCATTCCCTTGTTTGGTAGTTCAAGTAGGAGGGAACATTCATTCCTCTATATTCCTTTAAAACTTCAAATTTTCATTCCCTCCGAAATTAGGAGGAATGAGAGGGAATGAAATTAGATTTAATGATTTTTTTTACTAAAACTCCCAAAATACCCTTGTATATTCAACTCTTTATTTTAAAATAGGAGTCTAATAGTAATATTGTCATAAAATGATTTCATTCCATTCCCTTCATGTTGTTCCCAAACAAGATTATTTATATTCCATCCATTTTCATTCTTTTCCATTCCTTTATTTTAAAACATCCAATCAAGGTTACTTAATTCAATTCCATTCCATTTTTTTTTCATTCATTTCCCTTACTTAAATACATTCAATTCTATTCCATTCCTTTTCATTCCCTTATTATTATTCCATTCTATTCAATTCCCTTCCCTTATAAACTCCCAAACAGAGCTTTAAAGTAAAATTATCTAGATAAAAAAAAGTACATTGTTAAAATTTCTATTTGGAAAAGAGATCTTAACACCATATATAAAGCCAAACTATACCCATCAACCTAGATTAGGGTGTCAGACAATTTAGCAAATCTTTTTATTTGAAATTTAACTTCAGATTTTTTATTCAATTATTAAAGGAGGAAAATCATGTTTTTCATAAAAATGCAACGTATAAAAGGGGACACAGAAAATTTAACTTCAGAAATTGTCTTCAATTTACGTTGACTATACAAATGCAACGTATAAAAGGGGACACGGAAAATTTTAACAAATCCAGCTAGCCATATATACATGGCTAAACTGAAAGTCCATTTCTCCACCCGACAATTTATAACGTCTTCAATTAAAGTCATTATATGCAAACGTATATTGGAGTCCATCTGACACTATGATGTGTACTCTAGTACTCTTCTTCTTTTCTTTTCTTTTTTTTTTCAATTATTATTTTATAATTATTTATATATTTATTTATAAAATGATGCGTTCACTATTTAGTATGAGCAGAAGGTACTTGAAATAAGAGAAGCAAATGTGATAAAATTTCCCTCTGTGTATTCATGTCACAGTACTATCTTAATAAAATTTCTTTATTCAAAAAAGAGAAGAAAATTTGATAAATGCATGGAAGTATATATTCTTACATATACAAGTACAGTAAAGGAAAGTCTTGTGCATGGCATCTCAATAAATATCTACATTTATACTCTATATAAAAAAGAGGACAGTTGAGCAGCTTGTGTTTGACAAATCGACATTGTAAAGATTAAAACGCGGAACCAGAGATTTCCTTTTACGTTTGTTTGTTGTGTACAAGTATATTTACATTTCTATCCTTAAAAACTTTAAATCAGAAGAGTGAAAAAGCGTGGGTAGTGTCATCATTTTGACTCTACCTTTCTTGTCTTATCTCTTTGTTTGAGGTGTTTGACAGCCAACTACTTTCCTAATAGACACAAAGTGAAGCAACACGGTAAGGGAGAGAAATAGTGAGAGACAAGAACAAAGAAAAAAAAGGGAGTCAGCCATGACCCATGAGTCAATTGCTTCCATCACAAGAGAGACAAAGAGAAAAAACAAGAAAAAGAAGAAGGTTGGAGAGAAAGAAAGATGGAGATTTTGTTTTGATTTAGCTCATTCATTTTTTTAGAAAAAAAAAATTTTATGAAAGTATATTTATCTCAATTAGATGTAGCTTCTGCACATGGGTTCATCTTGCATGTTGATTATTACTTGGACAAAATTTAACTATAAAACTAGTTATAAGTTAAGGCTACAAACTCACTTAATAAAATAAATATTACAATATATTTTGAAAATATAACCGTTAAATTGCATATTCTTTACACTCTTAATACATATAATTCATATGTTAAATTTTGTGTCAATTAGATATCATTTACTGTATGATCTATAAGCTTATATTTTGTGCATAATTTTAAATTACAAAAACTTTCAATTTAAAAAATTTAGTGATGATATAGCTATTGATCTTTAATTTTCTTGAAAATTTGCAAGCATGAAATATATAAGAAGAAAATGTAATCCAGTGGTGAATTTGTCAAAATTCACTTCTAATAAAAAAATATTAAGTAAAGTTGTAACCTATGTCTACAGTTAATTTTGTAACTAAACTTTGTCCTTATTACTTTCTTTCTTGCTGGTTTTTTTTTTTTTTTTAGAAAGTCTTGGTGGTTTGTTTTAACAAAGATGAAGATTTTGTTTTGGTTTAGCTCATTCATTTTTATCTCTTTTTTTCTTTTTTTTTTGATAAAAGTATATTTATTTCATTTAGATGTAGCTTTTCTAGATGGGTTCATCTTGCATGCGGATTATTATCTTCTTTCTTTCTGTTTTTTTTTTTTTTTTGGAGAAATTCTTGTTGGTTTGTTTTAATTTGTTATATGTAGTCATGTTTCTTTTTTTGGATAAAGTCTTTTTTTAGTCATGTTGAAATTACAATGTTTCTGCGAAAAAAAAAAAAAAAAAAGTGGATACCTTATTGGTATTTTCGTCATCAGTTCTAGAGGTTTCTCGTTTCCTACTTTTTTTTTTTTTTTTTTGGTGGAGAAAGTCTCATTTCCTACTTTATAATCTACTGCTGAATCATAGATTTGATAATAGATATGAATATTTTGAAACATTTAATGGTATAATTTCTAAGCAATTTAATAATTAAATAATTATAAATAAATTTTATTTCTAACCTTAATTGTAATCTTTCTACTGGCTAGCACGTATCCTACACGTGCTGCAAAACTAGTTATATATATACAAATTATGACAAGTTGACTTGTTTTGTCACCAATAAAATTAGCACACTCCGCTGTAAGATTGTTTGTACATTTCTTACTTTCACGCTCTAGGAAAGCTATGTACATCACATCATACAAAAGATTTTTTTTTTTTTTTTTTCTTCATATAAAAGAACACTAATATAGAAAATTATAACACTCTAATATGATTTCTAGACACTAAAAATCAACACCCTCACTACAAAAGCATCTTAACGTGGATTAGCACATTTAAATAGGGATATGCATTATGCACACTAGCGTTATATTGCAATCTTCTATGAGTATGATTGGTACTTTTTCGATAGCTTATTTGCTAAATATGAAAAAAAAAAAAAAAAAAAAAACACAAAACATATAGTTTTTGGCAATGCTCACAGGGAATCTGTTAACTTTCCCCTTAAAAGATAAGCTAGCTTGAGTCTTTACATGGGATAAGTGTTTAATTAATGGCAACCTTCTTTGTTGCAACCAATAAATGAATTATCACAGGATTTAGGTTACATAAAAACTTTTCCTTAGTCAATTATCACAAGGTTCACAATAATATGTATCTATTTCAATTAAAGTCTTCAAATATTGAGTGGCTACAATGAAATTCANAGTAAATTAGATATCCATGACAAATTCCTAGCTTAAGAAACCAGTGAGTATAGATGTATACGTCAATTTTATGAAAACTATTTAGTAGCAAAAGGGCAAAGGTGAAAATTACGATATATGTCTTACTCTTAGGTTCAAAAATTAAAAGAATCATTTCAGTAAATTTGATCTATAAAACTACTCAAATGGGTTGAAATCCTTTTACCATCAAAGCAATAGACCACTCCAACTCCAAATTCATTTTACATAAAAACCAATAAGCCCAAAGCCAATTAAACGCCCAAGCAAGCTCCTCCAAACCCAAGAAAACTCATACCGTATAATGCTGGAAAGAAAAAAGAAAGCGTTTATTTTAAGAAAAATGCTACATCAATATTTTTACAATAAATTTGAAGAGACAGAAAAAATAATTTCAATAATAAGTTTAGATTAACAACCAACTACCTAAAATTTGTTGTAAAAGTATCGTGGACGTAACATTTCTCTTATTTTAATTCGGTAATAAGGAAAATTAACTTGGGGTTGATATCTATAGTCTATAATAATATAATTAAAATCGAAATGACTTTTGATTGATCTCATAATATTGTGACACAAACTTTTAAGATCTCAATTTTACACATTACTATTCTAATATATATATAAATATATATATTAGATGAATTTAAATTATATTGTATTTTAAACTCCTTATTAAAATTTCAGTATATCATATTTTCTTTAAATAATAGATATATAATTCCTGTGGGGGGAGTAAAACCCCACCCAACTCGTTGGGCCCAAGGCCCTGAATGAGGAACACTCTTCATCTGAGGAGGTGAGGCCTTCAGTCAGAAGCCCACGCCAAAGGGGGATGCCCTGAGACAAGCCCGCATACCATCCGAGGAGATGCTCATATGTCCGAGTAGTCCTGCATCTTCGGATCCGAAGAGGCTAGACCCAACATGAGTATGGGAGGTTCAAGCGATCTATTTGACAAGTGTCAAGAGGGAGAGGAACCTCGGACGCACATAAAGATAACGGGAGCAGAGAAATATCAAGGAGGCATACTTCAACCACCACATTTAATGCACTGCACCTACCTTCTTGGCCGCATTTATGTGGATAGGACCCCTGAACAGTGCTTTCGCAGCTACCTTAAGATCTCAATTTTACACATCACTATTCTAATATATATATATATATATATTAGATGAATTTAAATTATATTGTATTTTAAACTCCTTATTAAAATTTCAATATATCATATTTTCTTTAAATAATAGATATATAATTCCTTATACAAAAACAGTCACAATAAATGACTAATCCTATAATATATAGTTTTAATTACACACATAATCATAATAAATTTCATATTAATAATTATCATAATTATTAACTTTCATATTTTGAAAATATTAAAAATAAAAGAGAGAAAAAACCATATTCTTCCATTCATCGGAATCTAATTCCGGCCACACCAATTTTTTCATAGTTAAAAGTTGAATCAATAACAAGTATTATAAAGTAAATGTTGATGATAACATCATTTTTTCACATGTGTTCTAACGAGCAGATTTAGCATAAAGTTTGCAAATAAATTTTCATAGTTTTATTTATTGGTCTTTGCCGAAATTAATTGCGCAAACACCAAAATCAATTTTCAAAAGAACATAAACCTCAATATTTGAATTGAATGTGAATTTGTTAATACAAAACCTTTAACTAAAAAATGATGTTGGTATGTGGCTTCCGATGGTTCAATTTCCTGAATTATGGGTAGTATTTGATTTGGGTGTGTGTGGCTTTTATAGCTGACCTGAAGTTAAACAAACAATCAGGATTAAAGATATAGAATGGGTACCATACCCACTAAAATAACTGGGGGCACACCGTTGGATGACCCTTACTTCTTAATTTCCAACAAATGATTTTTTCTCCAACAAATGAATTTTTAGTTATATTACAATGAATGAAAACTTATATGGAAAAATTGATATAATAAAAATATCAAGTCGCACTTTATTATTTGTTAATCTTTATTAAATCTAAAACATAATATTTAAAATAAACATATAGTTTTTTTTTTTTTATACAAGATAGAATTCTACTCTAGCCTAATCTAAGTGTATACGTGTGTGAAGCTCCCTCCTAGAGATTTGAACCCTGGCCCTTGCCCCCCACACTTCACAAGCATTTATACTTATGGAGTGACCATTACATTAAGGGTGTGCGGTGGTAAAATAAACATATAGTTAAACATAACAATGTGTGATCAACGTATGAAAATAATTAATGATTTTGATGTCCAATACATACGAACACATATTTTTATGTTTAATCTATGACATCTATTCTTGATAATTACTCTTTATTATCAGATAAATACACTAATTATTTTTTATGTATATGAGAATCAAATCCCAAATTTCTTCTTTAACGAAAATAAAATTTACCCCCATTAAACTAACTAGAACCCTGAATACTATACTATGCACATTACATTGAAAATATTAGAAACTTTTATCCTACACCAAAATTCGCACAATGAGTTTTTATTTGAAAAGCCATCAAACAAATGCCAAAGTTCTTTGAAAAAAAATGCACAAATGAAGTGTATGTTGACTATTATAATTGAAAATAAGAAATTATGGAGGTAATAAAAACAATTGCTTTTAATAATATGTTCGAATATTTTTCACGGGCTTATAGCTGCTGTGATTGACAATGAGATAAGTTTATCTTATACAATTAGTGGAAACTCTAACTATTGATTGTTTCGAAATCCTAACAAAGGTAAAATATATAAACTATAATCAAATTTAAATAAGAAAATATTTCAATTAATCTTGGTACATTTTAAATTTCAAAATTGAGATCAAAAGAAAAGGAGTAGCATTTTCTTATTCAAATTATTACCAATATCCTCCATTTTTCCAAATTTGGAACTTCGAGAAAAGAGGAAAAACTTAAATTTGAAAATTCCAATATATAAAATTTCTTTTACTTAAGTTCCAATGAATGAAAACTTGTAAGTATAAATTTATATAATAAATTTTCAAGCCGAACTTTATTATTTTTTATTTATTGAATTTAGAACATAATAATTAACATAAACTTATATTTAAACATAACAATCTGTTATGGACATATGAAAGTAATCTTGACTCTTATGTTCAGTTCAATTGAATACATATTCTTTTTAACATGCTATGCACATAACATATAAGATAATAGAAATTTTATGCATGAATTGCATTTTTATTTTGGAAAACTATAGTATCAATGAAAAGCTCAAAGAAAAATTTGAAGGAAAAGTCAAATGAGGTAGATGTTGATAATTAACTACTATATTCAAAAATGAAAATTATGTTGGCAACAAGAGGAATCACATCTGTTAATACTTTGTGTTGCCTTCTTCCAAATTTATAATTTGTCCAAACGTCTATTCCAGCCCCTTAAATTGACTGCTTCAAAGTCCTAATGTAGGTAAAATATACCTGCTGATTTTAAGCCAAAACATAAAAAAATAAAAATTACGATTAATCTTTATACATTAGAAATTCTAAATTGAGATGGAAAGAAAAATAGTAACTTTTTCTTGCATCATATGATATAAGTAGATCTATTAGTGTAATTTTCATGACTAAAGGAGTTTTCCATGCTATACGAAAAAAAAAAATCATTGAGATGATTAAAAATCTCTTCCATTTTGTTCAAATTTGAACTTTCGAGGCAATGAAAAAAGGCTTGGTTATTTAAATAGCAGAATTGTGTAACATATGCTAAAAAATGGTGAATTGATTTTGTTGAGAGTATGTCACTTTCTTTAAAAATTTGGGATTCCAAAACCTTAATTCCTTTCCCTTGATTGTTTACATCTTTTTATTGTTTTATATCTCTTGCTTAATTTAACTATTTGCTTAATTTTATTATTTTTTTAGTTTATTTAATTTCAAAACAACCAATTTTTATTAAACTAGATTAGGATTAATTTGGTTAAGATTTAATTAATTTTCCTACATTCATTCAAGTCCCTGTGGGTTCGACATCGTTCTTGTCAAATTATACTTCGGTACGGTTCGTACACTTGCGAGTACTTTAAAATTTCACAACATAACATATGCTAAAAAATGGTGAATTGATTTTGTTGAGAGTATGGTCACTTTCTTTGAAACATTTGAAACATTTGTTACTAGGCAAGATTTTTCTTTTCTCGTTTCTCCCAAAAAAAAAAAAAGGTTTTGCTTTTCTTATTTTGAAATTGGAATTTGGCTATAACAAAACAGCTTTTCACTTTGTGGCTTTCTCATATCATTTTAGCATATATCATATACGCAGCAAAATTATGTTGCTATATTCGGGTAAATTATGGTGCTATATCATATATGTAGCAAAATTATGGCTTTAAAGTAAATGTCTTTAACATATGGCTTTAGCATATTCCCATGTCTTATTAGTACAACAAGAGACTCGTGGGTTCAATAACACCTCATTTTTACAATTTAGAGAAGGGCTTTACACTAATCCATATTTTTAATACTATGAATGTTCGGGTAACATATTCTCTTTATTTTCTTTGAGCATGCTATATATATATATATATATATATGAATGTTCTGCAAATTTTTAATACTGTTGTATATCATTTTCATGATCTTGAAAATTTTGATGATGTACAATGTCAATAATATGTGATTATGTATAATTGTTCTTATTGTAGGGAAATCTCTACTCTCCAAGTTCTTGGATAGAAGATTGGCTTTGGGATGGTCTTTACATACTTATTGAGCCTCTCTTTTTACCGGTTGGCCTTTCAACAAGTTGAGAAATAAAGTTTTTCAAGTAGAAATAAAGCACTTCCATTTTGAAGAGATGAGAATAGTAGGTACATTACCATTGGAGGGCTTGAAAGGTGCCTTTCTTTAATTTTTTATTTATTAAGGAAGATATGACGCAATTATGAAAGTATACATGATCAAATTACATAACATGCCCACCCTTTTTGAGACTCTTATGCCACTTCAATACAGCCATTGTTTATGCTTGCTTTTTGGATTAATTGAAGATATTGGGGTTTTGAATATGGGGAAATGAATGAACCAGGTGAGTCTATACTAGACTTTGTAACATTGTATATATGATTTGATATAAATGAACATCTAGTTGAAAAAGAGAGAATCACACTTAGTTAACTTCAAAAGTAAGATGGCTGTATTAATCGTATAGATTTCATACTTACTAGAAAAATGGATGGAGCCCATCAAAACATACAGAAATTGAGACATATCGTTTTACCCTTTCAAATATGGGTGGTAGCAAGAATGAACCCATTGAAGTATCTCTTCAAGAAACCCGCTTTAAGTGGAAGATTGTCAAGATGGTTGATCTTGTTGGCAGAATTTGATTTGAAATATGTGGCTAGAAAAACTATCAAAAGGAGCGTTGTGTCAGATTTTTGTGCTGAGAATCCCATAGAGGGAGAAGATGGTAAAGAAGACTTTCTAGATGAGGACATTTTGGATGTTGAGGTTGGGACATGGAAGATGTACTTTGATGGAGCCATAAACCAATATGGGAATGGAGTAGGAGTACTCTTGATCACTCCCGAGAGATCTCAAATACCTTTGGCGATCAAGAACTTTGAAGTAACAAATAACATGGCTGAATATGAAGCTTGTATAGTTGGAATGGAAGCTCTCGAGAATATAGGGTAAAAGAGGACGAAGTTTTTAGAGATTCCACTTTGGTTATAGCCCAAGCAAAAAAGTTGTGGAAGGTGAAAGAGGAACACTTAAAGCCTTATCAATAATACTTGGAAGACTTAACCAAGACCTTTGACAAGATTGAGTACACAATCATCCCTAGAACTTAAAATCAATTTACGGATGCCTTAGCTACTTTGGCCTCTATGGTTGAAATACCCAAGGGAGTGTGGACACGTCCCTTAAAGATTGAGCAAAGTTATGAGGAAGTGCACAAAAGGAAGACCGAGGCTTCAGTATTAACCATAGAGGAAGAGGAAGTTCCATGATACTATGACACTATGAAGTTCTTGGAACTAGGGGCATATCCGGATGGTGCCAACAAGTGAGAATGTCATTCCATTAGGATGATGGCAACACAATACATCCTATGTGAAGGACAACTCTATAGAATGTCCTATGATGGTGTACACCTTCGTTGCTTGAAGAAAGAAGAAGCCGAGAGGGTAATGGAAGAAGTTCATCAAGAGATTTGTGGCCCTCATATGAATGAAAGAATGTTAGCCAAGAAAATCCTAAGGATTAGGTATTATAGGAATAAAATGGAGACTGATTGCGTTGACTATGTGAAGAGTTGCCATGATTGTCAAACACATGCCAACTTGAACCATGTACCACCTAGTGAGTTGTATAGCATGACTTCCCCGTGGTCATTCTCAGTTTGGGGCATAGATGTGATTGGAAGGATAGCTCCCAAGGCCTCAAATGGGCATAAATACATCCTAGTGGCAATTGACAATTTCACCGAGTGGGTGGAAGCAGCCTCCTACTCCATGTTGAAGGCTAAGCATGTGGCACGGTTCTTACAAAACAACATCATATGTCGGTTTCGGGTACCCTAGAAGATCATCTCCGATAATGGTTCCCACTTTGAGGGTGAAGTCCGAAGGGTCATGGAAGAATATGGCATTGAGCATCATAAGTCTTCGCCATATCAACCACAAGCAAATGAGGTTGTAGAAGCAACTAATAAGAATGTAATGAATATCCTAGCCAAGATGGTAGTGACATACAAAGATTGGGCCAAGAAGTTTCTATTTGCCTTATGGGGTTATAGAACTTCTATCCGAGCATCGATTGGGGCAACACCTTACTCTTTGGTTTATGGTAGTGAGGTGGTGCTTCTTATTGAGGTGGAGATACAATCATTGAGAGTGCTAGTAGAAACCAAGGTCCTCAAAAGGATTGGGCTAAAGCAAAATATGAACAACTGGCTTTGATAGATGAGAAGAGGGCTAGAGCCCAATATCATGCACAAGGGTACCAACAAAACTATTGCTAAAGCATTCAGTAAGAAAGTGAAACTAAGAAACCTTAAAGAAATGGACTTGGTCTTGAAGGTGCTTAGAGATGAGACTTTTGATCCAAAAGGAAGGATGAAGCCAAGGTGGTCTAGGCCTTTTATCATTAAGAAGATCATGTCTAAAGGTACCACAAGGATCACAAATTTGGATGGGGAAGAGATGTTTTGCCCCATTAACATAGATAAACTTTGGAAATACCACATTTAAAGAAAAAAAAAAGCCTACTATGTTGAAAACCCGAAAGGGCGGCCTACTCAAAATTTAAGACAAAAGAAGCCTACTAGATTGAAAACCCGAAAGGGTGTTCTAGGCAAAAGTTAGGGAAAAGACCATGGGCAAAAATTATATGGCAAAGGAAAAAGAAATGAAAAGAAAATAAATAAATGAGGTGACAATAAGTGATGATAATAAAAAATGATTCTCTCATTACTCAAATTAAAAGATAATAAGATTGTTTTCATAGGAGATTTGGAACATTTCAATCCTTTGTTAAATTCAAAAACAAAAACATGAGAATCATAAAAGTGCAGAAAAGTAAAATATGGGGCATATTAGGGTGGTCACTCAGTCCTCCTTGCTTTCTTGCTAGTCCTCATATAAGCTTTCTCATCCCTCAAAATCCACTTCATGTCATCCTCCAATCATTGCCTGTACCTCGCAATTGGGTAGATGTATTGAGGAGGAACAATGTCTTTCGTCACCCTACGCCGTGGCCAAGCCTCACTGATCCTGCCTAAGATCCTATTAGTGAACAGCTTGGTGTGGAAGGCACTTCATCATCAAGAGCTCCTTGACATTCTCAAAATTGCCTTGAGATACGACAAGTAGAGTAATAGGAGCAGCAATGAAGCCCAACTAAAATCACACAACGATCCTTGCAGCAACTATGGACCATGTTTGAGATATGCCACCATTCCACAACCCACTGAATGTCAGTCACCTTGAGGTGACCCATAAGTTCCATGTATGCCTCAAAGCTCATGTCATTTTGATGAAGCTGGCAGTCCCTTAGATGCCTAGAAAGGTAGGTGCTAAAGGGTACAATAGGAGGTTGAAGCAATTGAAGCCTCTCTTGTAGCATATCTGGAAAAGAAAGAGAGAAGAGAGAGAGAAAAAAATAAAATAAGAAGAAAAAAAATGGAGAGCATAAGTGAGAAAAAATATATATAAATAATGACGAAAGACAATATAAGGTGTCTTGATGGGTTGAAAATTGAAAATCAATCCATGGAAAATTAGAGGAATCCCGCTAGGTTAAGAACCTAGGCAAAAGTTAGGGATTAAACCTGAAAAAGAAGAGGACTTCCCGCAAAGAAGCTTGCTTCCTTCCTATGAAAGGCATCCAAACTATTGAGGATTTTTGCCAAGATCACAGCCACTGGATTACCTCTCTTTAGCTCATAAGCCACCATGCACATCTGGAGGTCCACACAATGACTTTTGAACCAAGAAATACCTTGCAAGGGCACACAAGCAAAAGGCGCAAAGAAAGTACGAGCGTGCCCTCTCACCTTCAAGAAGTGTCAAATCAAAAAAATACTTAAAGACCAACCTAAGGTTGAGCTTGCCAAAAACACACCACCTATTTGACGTGGTAGCAGGAACACCCAACACAACTCGTAACAAGGAAGGAATATCCCCACCCATGGTAGGGAAGATGAGATCATCAATCTCCAATTCACCCATGATAGCACCAAATTCTTCAATAGTGGGGCATAATTCTATTCCATTGAAGTGGAACAAATGTCGAGAAGGAACCCAATAGTTGGTAGCAGCACGAAGAAGAGGCTCATCCACCTTGATTTGATGTTAAGGAAAAATGCAAGAAAGACCATAGAGGGCAATGGAATCCTTGAAATCAGGACCAAGCCTCCTAATCTAAGATGAGACATTGAGAGGAGAGTTTTCTACCATTGGAGGACCTTAAAAAAGGGCTTTTTGGGTTGAAAATACGTTGGTAAGGGTTTTGAACTCAAATGTTTACTTTTATACTTAAGTAAGTCAGTTATGGTTTTTCTAATTCACGGCCCAAGTATGCAAAGTCAAAGCTACGTACACAGGCTCATCTCCACATACGCATGGCACTTGGCAGAAGCCCATGTTCCCCTATTTTAAGCACAGTTTTTCACTCCAAAGAATTCCTAGGGTTCCTGTGACCTAAATGATCATTCAAGACACATTCCAGGCATAAGATTTCAAGCATCAAGGAAACAAAGTTGTATAGAAACATACAATTAACCATATATCTTGTAAATTAAATGCTAGTCCCATAAAAGCATAAATGTAAAAAGATGTTCTTAAATACAATCCTTTGTCTCAAACTTAAATCCAAATGTTTGCTAAGAGAAATGAAAAACATTAAAAGCAAAAAGAAAAAGGGAAAAAAAAAAAACTGTGTGTTGTATGCCTATGTGTCTTGAATTGCAGGTAATTAATGGTACCGCATCTTTCTTGGTTGGTAGCTAGGAGTCACCTCCAAATCCTCCTCCTCACCATCATCATCATCACCACCGCCTGGGTGGGCCACTCCTCCAAGACCATACATATTCCTCGAATAGTTAGTCACCTCCAACTTGAGATTTCTAGCCGGCCATACCAACTCCTCGTGCTCTTAGATAGTGGGTTGCAATTCAAAGAAAGAAGGGTTAGTGACTAAAACAAAAAGAGAAAATTGGCAAAAAGAGAAAAAACAAAGGGAAGAAAGAACTTACATCCTAAGTGTTGGGAGGGAAAAGCCAATGACATTAGGATTACGGAGCACAACGCTCTCCCGAGTGAAGCCATCCAGGCCATAGGCATAGACCGTCCAAGGAAGGTGTGAAGGGTCAATGAGTTCGCCAATAGTAAGCTCCTCCTGTTACAGTTTTCCACATTAGAAGGCATGACAAACAAGATAAAGGAAAGGAAGAGAAAAAGAAGAGATTGAGCACATACCCAAACAGTGAAGGAAGGCATAAGGCAGGTGATGTTGAACTCCTCATAGTCCAACCCCTTGAAAAGCCAAACAACGTAGGGAACGCCACTCCCCCATGAGTGTTACTCAACATCAATTATGTAATGTAGGGCAAGCATGAACTCAGGAGGGTCCATCAGAATCTGAGGGTCGTCCCTACCCACCAACTGGCACTGCACCCTCTCCACCAGATATAGTGCCCTCAAGCTTGCTCCTTTAAAAGGTTGGGTGATCTCTGAAGCGATGAGAGTGGTAGGCTCCAAGTCTCGAGAAGCAAGAAAGGGTTGATCTGCCTATGGAATCTAGTTAACCTATAATAACCTGTGGTTAGAAGAAGGATATCCTAAGAAAAATGCATGAAGAAGCGTAAAAAACTAAAACTCTTGAACTTACCTCATCAAAAGTCAACCCAACAAGGTGGGCCCTCACTCGAGGAAAATCCTTCAGGACTAGGTCGATGCCTAGAGTTATGAGACCACAAGCTACTACAAGGTCCCTTAGCTGAGAGTGTCGAGGGTGCAGTAAAGATAGGCAAGACATGCTTGCCCCTAGTTGGCCCTTCGTGCCTCTCCAAAGTCTTGGAAGAGGGTCAACCACCTCAAGGATACCGTTTACCCACCATTGGCAAAGAAGTAAGCCCCCAAGAGGTAAAGAAAGAAGGCCCTATCCATCTAGATGGGCTCCTCTATGGTCCTCTGTGGGAGATGCATGTAATCTGACATCAAGTCAAAGTAGCGGATGGTCTCAGTGGAGTACTTCCTCCCTATCATGTCGAGACCTAACTGGTTGCCCGGCAAACCATCCAAGTTAATAATGACCCCTTTGAAGCTAAGGCCGGTCATGTGGTAGAAGTCATAGAAAGTCACCGTCATCTCTCGCTCGGCAATATGAAAGGTGCGGGTGGTGTCCCACTACCTCTCAATGAAGCACTGCACCAAAGTGGCACTCGTGGATCTTTCTGGAAGGAGGCCAATGATGGGCTCGAAGCCTGCTTCTCAGATGTAGGCCCTAGTTTCAGGGGCGAGCAAGTTGTACCATTCCACCACTTTGTTGGTACTTCCCCTATCAGCATAAGGGGATGATGATAGCACAAAAAAGAATATGACATTAGATCCAAGAAGAATTGATGAAAATGGTGTTTTTGATGCAAGGGCGAAGACAAAAAGGAGAATATAGTGATTTTCAAGTGCAAAAATGACAAAAAGGTATGTTAGGATTGTATATGGAAGTGAAACAGTTGGAAAAAAAAAAAGTGAAAATGGGCAAAGTAGGGCTTTTGCCAGGCGTCTCACCTATGCGGGTCAAAGCCCACATACGCAGACATGACCCCACATACGCAGACCCATCCCTACGTACGCAGGATTTCAAGAACATACTTGCATACACAAGAACAGAGCTGCCTATGCATGAACACAAGCAATGTACGCAGGCCTAAGCCTACGCACGCAGAGGCACAAACAAAAGTTCTTCGACATTTTCAAGGATACATCATCCAAAATCAATCCTAGACATGTTCCTACCCCTCCTAATGTGTCAGGTTTTCATCTAAACCCATCCCATAGCAAAACCCAAGAATTTACATGGCCAAAAACACATTAAAATGGAAAATCAAAGAGGAACTGTAAAATGAGAAAAAGTTTGAAAACTTACAGATTCAGCCATGGGAATGTGATTCTCTAGCCAGTATGTCAATGGTGGAGGCCCCATCAACCTCGTTGCTCCACTCCAGCGGGTAAGGTGGAATGCATCAAAGAAAAGGACGTAGGAGGTCTTCTTGGCCTTAGGTGCCATTAAAGGAGATGAAGAGAGTTAAAGAGAAAATGAGAGAATGAGGGAGTTTGAGAGTTTATGAGAGTTAGAAAGTGAGAGGAAAAAAGAGGAAAGGGTGGTTTTTGTAGAGAGAAGAGGATTTATGGAGAATATGAAGAGATGAGGGAGATGAAGAGAATGAAGAAGAAAAAGAAACAGTCAGTAAACGTTGGAGAAAATGAAAATGCGGGAACACCTGATGACTAAACTATGTGTAGTTTAGGCCTCACCACTATACTACATGTAGTTTAGTCATAAGCAGTAAATAAAAAAATAAAAATAAAAATCCCTTCTTTCCAAAAAAGAAGAACATCTCAAAATTGCCCTAATTAGGCACAAAATCATCAAAGAACTCCCCGGTGAGCGGTTAAGGAAGTAGAAGACTCTTCCCTCATTTAAGCATGTACACCCTAAAACCATTTCTAGTAGATCACAAGAATTCAAAAGCACAATCCCCATAAAGAAAGCAAAAGACTCTTCCCCAATGGTTCGCCATCCTTAGCATCCTTCTTCCCTTTGTCTTGGCTTTTAAACTGAGAAGAACTGAACTGCCTGCGGTCTTTGTCGAAGCTCCTTCCATTGGCATTCTTCATAAACTTCTTGAACTGCCGGGTGATGTAGGACTTCATCTTGGAATCTTCATCATCAGAAGACTCATCTGTATTACTGCTTTTTGCCTTCAAGGCCATGCTTTTGCCTTTACTTGACTTGCCAATCCTAGATAACCCTATCTCATAGGTTTGCAAGTTTCCAACCAGCTCAGTCAAAGGAATCTTGTCAATGTCCTTTGATTCCTCTATCACTGTAATCTTGGCATGGAATCTCTCAGGTAGAGATCTGAGCACCTTCCTTACAATCTTGGGTTCAGGGATGGTTTCCCCAAGATTGAAGGCTGAGTTTACTATGTCCTTGAGCTTGGCATAGAACTCATCAAACGACTCATCCTCCTCCATCTTAATTTCTTCAAAGCTAGTAGTGAGCCTCTGAAGTTTTGAATCTTTGACAGCCTTTGTTCCTTCATAGGTTGTCTGGAGGATGGTCCAAGCCTCCTTAGCAGTTTCAGTTAAGGATATCTTTTTGAACTCCTCATTGGAAAATGCACTAAATAGGGCATTCAACGCTCTGCTGTTGAAGTTTGCCGCCTTGATCTTAGCATCATATCAATCGGCCGGTTCTTCTTTTGGCTTAGTCCAACCAATCTCTACAGCTTGCCACACCTTTTCATCTAAAGACTGCAAGAAAGCTCTCATGCGTACTTTCCAATATGCATAGTTAGTGCCATTAAATAAAGGAGGTATAATTAAAGATTATCCTCTATCCATGACAAGCAGGGGTCAATGGATCAACACAGCAAAGATTAAACCCTAATCAGAGTGTGCCTGCTCTGATACCACTTGATAGGCCACAAACTGAATGACCCCTTGTGATAAAACCAATTAATTAATTAGCCAAGTTTTTAATTAATCAATTTATCATGCAATTGTGTGGAAGCACAAAAAATCAGCAAAAACTAAATATGCAGTGAAAATTAAATAACACAGTGATTTATTTACGAATGGGGAAAAACCTCGCGGCAAAAACCCCACCAGGTGATTTTCAGGTCACCACTCCCGAAACTCCACTATTATCAAATCAAGCGGTTACAAGTAAAGGAATCCCAAGTACCTTACCAACCTACAGTTGAACCCTTACCCCAATACCCAATTGGACTTGATCTGTAGCGACAGTTCCCACCTTTGATGCACGGCTCCAAGTACGTGACTAACCAATGCGCGGATCCCAGTACGCGACTTCAGAACACAACTAAGGAAGAAAGGTTGGCTGCAAAGTTCTTCAGTTCATCCTTTATGATGAATAGCAGGAAGATGCTTGGTTACAAAACCCTACGGTGCAAATACACAGCAACTTCTTGAATGAAGATGAACTAAGTCAAGAACTTCGTCTTTTGATCACAATTTGCTTGAACAGAGATTGCTCAATGATTTTGCAACTTGTGTTACACTTGACGGCTCTTAAAACAATCCTTTTATATGTTTAGGGTTAGAAGAAAAGAAGGCCCAAAAACATATTCACGGATCCCAAGAAAATCAGATTGGAAATCTGAAATTTTAAATCTCGACAGATAGCAGGTGTCGAGGTAGTTGTCGAGAAGGTGTCGAGCTTTAAAAACTTTGCACTTCAGCTTGCTTTTTCTGGACAGACTTGATGACTTCAACACTTGACCTTGAAACCTTGTTTCTTGAAGTATTAAAAACACCTAGAACTACCCAATTACAAGTAGAGTGCGTTTTGTCAAAGGATTAGCCAATTTACATAAATAAGTGATATATGTTCTTAACAAGTGAAAACATATATGTCCTAACAATCTCCCCTTTGGCAATCCGTGACAAAACCACAACAAACAACTGAGCATATGAGAGAAGTTATAAATCACTCAACTCATATTCACTTGTTTGAATACAATAAAATCTATCCTAATACAAACTCTTGAAAAACTTTGCAAGAAGAGAGTTTATGCAAGTAGACTTTGACAACCTGTATTTCTGAAACACTTTAAATAAAACTCATCAAGCATCTTGTGTGAAACAGAAATAAATAGATTACATACAAGTATAAAGAACATGTGTATAAAGATAGAAAAGAAACAACACATGAAGAGAGAGGTGAAAGAAACATACATCCACATATATAGAAAATAAGTACAATGTATGTAAAATGGTCAAAGGACCTCATATACATGATCAATATATCTAAAAGGTAAGAAAAGAAAAGATACATATAAAGCCTCACTACATCCCTCAGAAAAGTCAACACTCCCCCTATCAAAAATGTCCTATACTAACTCTCCCCCTAAGATGACTACTCTCATAACCCAAAACTACTCCTCCTTTTTGTCACGAGAGACGAAGGGTAGAGTGTCATGTAGACATCTAATCGGCAGAGCTAGCATCCCCATCATCATCATCATCATCCTCAGAATCTGAAGCTGCTGGAGTAGGTGGTGAAGGAGTAGCCTCTAGAGCAAATCCACCCATGGTCGCCTGCCGTCGTGCAATACGACCAACACGAACATTCACCTGATACAACTCAGCAGAAAGTGTATCAAGGCGAATGTCCATGCGCTGCAGCTGCGCCATAATATCTCCCAGAGATACATCGCTCGAAGAGGAAGAAGGAGCAAATGTAGATGGAGCTAATCTGGATGGAGCCGAACGGGAGGAAGGAGTGGCATCCAGCTGTCTCGACCTGAACTGCGCCTCACTACGTTTTACGGTAGCGGCATCTATGGCAGATATGTGTGTGAAGTGGTCAGACACAGAAAGGGAATGGAAAAATTGCGTAGGATCCTCGTGATAGCGGAAGGAAAGATGAGCTTATCACGGGACGCCGAATCAAGATAAACATCTATGATAGACAGGATGAAGTGAGAAGGAAAGTCTATGGTAAGATGCTCTAGAAGTGATAGCAAAAATCGAGCATGAGGCTCTTTGATAGAGTTATAGTGAGAAAGAGGATGGAGAACAAAAGTCATCACCATGTTGATAAATCTAGGACCTTTAGCAAAAGGCCTACATGATGTGAACTGATGCTCACCCCAATCAACAGGGCGCTAACAAAAGGCGAAGATGAGCTTATCTTTGGACACAGTCCTCAGACGCTCACAAGAAGGATAGTCAGGAAACTCTATCCTAGGAACCTTAAGCACATCTGCAACTAGCTACGGTGTGACAGGGATGCGCGTACCTCGAACGCGAGTGAAAAAGAGAGGTACTGAACGATCTATCCCGTGCATGTTGGAGTAGAACTCCTGTATCAGCACGAGAGGGCAAGTGACCGGGATGTCACACAGTGACCCCCATCCCTTGCTATGAATGATAGAGGGAAGGTCAGTATCGGCGAAGTCCGCCAGAATGACTTGGCGTTCCGAATGAAAACCTCGTCTAGAAAAGTTCTCCGAAAATGCCTTATGGGCATCTCCATCACGAAATCGAAGGTTAAGGGAGCAGAATCAGAAGAAGTAGAAGCTCTAGAATGCAGAGGGTTCCGAGCAAAAGTGGATTTACGTTTGGGTGCCATAGACACTACTAACGTAAAAGAATGAGAGGGAGAGAGAGGAAAACACTTAGAAAAGTTCCCAAAACAGTTCAAATATGACAAATATATTGAAGAATAAGTACGTATGCATGAGAATGCATGAGCATGTGACATGCAAAAAAAATGCATCATGGGCTCAACCCAATCCAATCCTATCAGCACAACAGCATATAGCACACATCTAAATGCATGTAAATATCATTATAATGCACATGAAATGCAATGTATGACATTTTAAAAGCATTTAAGTAAAACCAACCCAAAAGTTTCAAGAAACACTCATCAATTTGAAAAACCCCAAAATTTTAAAAAATCCAAAATCAGTTTTAAAACATGCAATGCATGAAAAGGAAGGGAAGTGATCTTACCAAGT